>NC_051074.1:55295593-55488093 GCF_004664715.2 Peromyscus leucopus
AAAATAGGCAGAGACGGGAGATTTTAAGCTTGGTAATGCTACTCGGTGTATGATAGAATCACTGAAATGATGGAAATGTGACATTATGCATTTATAAATCCAAGAACTGTGTGATATAAAGATTGACATTTAATGTAAACACCAGATTTTAGTTCATATTATATATCTTATTGGTTCATTAATTTAAAGAAATGCACTATATGACTGTTACTCACAGGAGAACCAAGATATAGGAAGCTGCTACATGGGAACATTTTATTATTTGTTCGTTTTTTTTTCCCAGTAAATATAAAGCTGTTCTAAAAAACAAAGCTTATTAATGTTTTCCAAAGAAAGGTATCTACTTGATAAGTGATAAGTGAGGCCTGGGGCTCTAAAAGTTAAGTGTGGTGGTGAAGATGTCTGTGGAGAAGCTGTGAGGGAAATGGGAGACCACTGAAGAAATTGTGCAGGACCAAAGTTCAAAGGAAGAACTAGTTTCCCTGTCCAAGTGCACAGTTGGGGGATTAAAGAAGCTAGACAGAGGTCTTTTCCAGAGCAGGGGTATTGTATGTGGGTTGGGAATTTGGGTTTGTAGGATACTATGGTTGGGGGAGATGTGACCAAGTATCTCACCCCAGATAAGATAATGACAATCAAAGTTAAAATACCACTAAAATCTAACATGCTGAACCAGTGAGTTTCACTGGGGTTACATACAGAAGGAGAAATGGCTGAAAGCTGTATCATGAAGTGCCAATGCCAGAATTAGTGGTATGTCTCCCAGGTAACTCAGCCGGTGTGTCTTGCAAATAGCTCCACTAGTCTGGCTCTTCCAGGAGGCTCCCCTTGGCCTAGAGTGTCTCTCCCCAGTCTTTAGGGCTTACATCAGCTGGGGAAGGGAAAAGTCTATTGCATCTGGTAGGTTTCAGGGACTTCCTGAAGCCTCGGAGTTGTTTACTTCCTGAGTCTTCAAGAATCACCCCAAGCCTTTAATGATTTAACAGATTCTTTCAGGTTGGAATGTATCAACTTAGAGCCCTTCCTAAAACAAAATAGTGTTTAATGAAGTTTAGGAGAAGAAGACTCATTTTAATCATTTTCTTTGCAGTGTGAGTGTAAAGGAGATAGAGTATACATTTTATGATTGGATATTTAAAAGAAATCCTTCATTTATTTCAGAGTTTCTCAGCCTTCCTTATGCTGTGACCCTTAATACAGTTCCTCATGTTGTGGTGAACCCAACCATAAAATGATTTTCATTGCTACTTCATAACTGTAACTTTTTCACTTGTAATTTTTCTAATGTTACGAATCATATGGTAAATATCTGATATGCAGGATATCTGATATTTGACCCTTGTGAAAGGACCACTGAACCCTCCAAAGGGGTCGTGAGTCACAGGTTGAGAATTGCTCATTTATTTCATAGTTTATTGAGTGTCGACTACTATACACCCACCCTAGTGTAGGATTAGGGGATTCAGTGTGAAAAAAAAAGGTACTGATCTTTTTAGTCTCAAGGAGTCAGGTAAATGAATAATGGGAGTTTTAGGAGGTGTATTTGGTAGCTTCCTTCTAATAAAGCTGTACTGTGTGATGCAAGGCATCCCCTTCCCCCACAGTCACTCCATGGCAATGTGCTGTGTTGTGCTGTGCATCATAGTGAGCAGATGTCCAGCATCTTCTTCCATGCAGAGAAGAATTATGTGCTTGAGTTGTCGCTGAATTCATTCTCCATGTGAAGAAGATATATTTCATGTTGTTCTGAACATTGAATGGCAGTGAGGAAAACAAAATGAACTACCCGAAATAACTGTACAACACCAGGCTTATACACCCAAGAAAGAAAAGTTAAAAGGAATTCCAAATTAAGGCCAAATATTTAGGATCAAAACCCTGCACCCTGATGTATGCTGTTGCCAATTGGAACTCTTGTTGACCTGATGTTTTACTTCTGTGGCCTGCCATTTTGAAGCAGTGTTTCAATAAGACATGATGCTCTGCCATTCAGGTTGTTGTCTGTTTTTATCGCTGAGATTCGCATGTAGAGATTTTAATGAGCAACTTCAGAAAGCCTTTGCTGGTTTCAACTGTGTTTCCAAGGTGATCTTTGCTAAAGGGTAGGGCAAAAGGAAGATCTGTAGCAAAGCCATACTGGAGTAGATATTTTTAAACAAACCAAAGTATTCTTTTTGACAAACTCCTTGAAAATGAGATCGGGGCATTACGAGTGGGAAGACTATATGGATAAATTCCCATAACAGACGAACACTACTGTCTCCTTCAAAGTGACATTTCCATTTTGTGAATGGAAATAAGGAGTTTGGAGAATCAAGTAATTTTTTGACCATCCTGGATAACCTGGTAAAGACCAGATTCTTGAGAGGCAGGAAGATTTCATCAGAATTAAAGCTGTAATTAACGGTAGCATTCGCTTCATTTTTCTCATTGACAAAAGAAGCCCCAGGCAGAGTCAGTGATGTTGATGACAGGCTCCACATGGTGCCTGAGTCACTAGATGCTTTTATCTGTCCCCAGGTCAGTGATATGACAGAATAGGTAGAGCATCTGGGTGGTGACTCAGTTAAGGGTCAGATTGTCCTTGTTGGAATCCTGGTGATGCCGTATGACCCTCCAAGTTCTGACATCGTCTGACCATCAACCTCTTCATCTGTGAAGTCAGGAGTTCACCGTCAGGTGTGGTGCAGAGAGTCTAGCATGGGCACTCACCCAACAGCATGTGTTCCTGTTGTCTCCTCAAGTTGTTTCTACTTGAAGAGCATCTCATAAAGTCTGAGCAGTGATTGACGTGCTATTTCTGTGGGACAGAGCTTAATAGACCTAAATTTGACCCCATTTGCTGAATCAGAAGAGAATTGGAAATGTAATTTTTTTTATTGTACAACTGTGCATTTGTGGTAAATTTCATTTGAGCCTTTTTGATCACACAGGAAAATAGTAGTTTAATATCAATAGCTGGCCTGAAGCCAAATTCAACTCTCTGAGTATCTTTAAGTATATATAAATGATCACATTATTCTGAAAAAATAACTCCTGATTGGCTCACCAAGAGTTTGAAAATGAAGTACTTCAAATCAATGGAAAAAAAAAATAAAACCAAACATCTCCTAATAAACATTGCAATTATTTTTAAGAATTCTTATTTTTTTAAATTTACGTATTTTTATTTTATGTTTTTAGTGTTTTGTTTGTCTGTATGTGTGTACACCAAATACCCACAGTGCCAGTGGAGACCAGAAGAGGGTATTGGGACCCCTGGAATTGGAGATACAGACAGTTGTGAGCCACAATGTGGGTGTTGGGAATTGAATCCTGGTCTTCTGAAAGAGTAGTCAGTGCTCTTAATCACTGGGCCATCTCTCTATCCTCTAACTGTTGAAATTATTGCTGATAACCTCTGTATATTTAGGCAAATTGGCCATAATGCAGAGCTCAAGGCTGATTGGGTATGGAACAAGAGCTGTCAATCAAAATAGGGAACATGCTCATATCTTGCTAGTATTTAGCCTCATCCTAATGACACCCCATGTGGAACCATAGGGCACAGTGCTTAATAGTGTAAGGCTTTTGTGTCAGAAACTGGGGCTCATGATCTGCCACTTTGGCAAGATACACCTTTGGATTTAATTTCTCCACTATAAAAAAATCAATTGATAATTCTAAAGCTCAAATCAAGTATATGAGAGATTTGATGCAGTGGTTAGTGGATATTAAATATAAGCTGTTATCATTGCTGTGACAGTCGTGACTATAGATTCAAGAGCTCAGTCCACGGCATAGGTAGTTCAAGTAGAAAAAGAAGTTATTAACTCTGAGGGGAGTGTCATTAATGAGACATAGGCTAGGGTGTGAATTTGTGCCTTTGAACACTTCCTCTGTGTTTTTCCTATACCATTCTATGTCATCTTAGAATAACATTGTTTCCTAACCAGTCAAGAAAGATCCAAGACCACCTAATGAATAACCCTGTGACTAAAATGAGCATATGGCAGAAGATGGTTCTTACATCTTGCTGTTTTGTTTTGGAATATATGTGATACGTTCATGAGCTTAGTTCACTCCAAGAGCTAATGATCACAATGCAGACAAATCCCAGTTGGCTGCTGAAGCTGGGCTTGGGTACAGACTAGAATTCTGACATGCTACTTCACTGTCTAAGGAGAGGGCCCTGTGATAAGAAATAAAACAGAGGCTGGGAGTTATACCACAGGGAAGCTCACCCATTTCCAGTTGTCCTAGCTTGCTTTCTATGGTTGTGATAGACACCATGAGCAAAGGCAACTTGGGAAGGAAAAGGTTTATTTCATCTTATGGCTTACAGTCCATCATAAAGGAAGTCAGGGCAGGAACTCAAGGCAGGAACCTGGAGGCAGGAACTGAAGCAGAGCCCATGGAGGAGTCCTGCTTACTGGCTTGCTACTTACAGCTTGTTCAAGCAGACTTCTTATACCACCCAGGGCCACCAGTTTAGGGGTGATGCTGTCCACAGTGAGCTGAGCCCTTCCACATCAATTGTGAATCAAGAAAATGTCGCGTAGACTTGTCTACTAGCCAGGATAATGGTTGGCATTTTCTAAGTTGAGATTTCTACTTTCCAGATGAGCCTGGTTTGTGTCACGTTGACAAGAAATTAACCAGCTCACCAGGTACATTATCTGCCAATGACTGAAGTAATAAAGCATTAAGAAGATATGCATGGCATCCCAGCTCAGGGAGCCAGAAGGAAACTGAGTATTTATAGGTGGTGTCCCTCTAAACCCAGTAAGGAATCCTTCCTTGACTCACCCTACTGTCTGTATCTTGGATGCCTCTTGACTTTTGTAGGTATCTTTCCAATCATGTCGATTTGTGTGGTCTCTCCCCCTGTGTATGAAATAAGCTCATTTAGGATTAAGAGTTTAGGATTCTGAGAAATTTAGGATTAAGAGTTTCAACGTGTCTTTTTTTTTTTTTTTTTTTTTTTTTTTTTTTTTGTTCCAGGCATGGGAAAAGACACAGTTCCATCTATAGCTCCAGACTTTCTGGTCTTTGGAATGTATAACTCCAAGGCTTGACATACAGTTCTGGCAAATGAAGGAGGATCATGGTCATCCAAAGAAATCTATGTGTCTTTCCCACTATGGGCTGTATGCTTAAGCTATTTAACTGCAAATGGCATAGTATATTGTATCTCTTATTGTCTAAAACATGAGTCTGCAAAGAAAAATAGATGGAGTTTTAATTCACAGTCAGTTTTGTGACCCTGTTGTATCATTATTTCTTCTTCTAATACTGTGAGCCTTTCAACAAATCAAAGTGCCTAAGACCTCTAAGCATGAGTAGAGCTTATCTTCATGATGCAACATTACTTGAATCCCCCTTAAAGGACTCAATCCAAAGAGGTAACTACCTCCCTCTGTCATTTGCTCTATGAGCAAAGATACAAAATGTAAAAACATGACTTTTCCATTATGAGGATAAGCTTCAGGAAAAAGGAGCAGCACTTGACAGCAATCCCAATTCGGTGCTCAGCACCTGCCTTGCATCACAGAGACACAAGTTTACAGATGCTAAATTTAATGGACTTCAATTACTTTCCAGGGGGAAAAGCTTATAACTCATTGCTTCATTGACTATTGAACTTTGAGAATAAAACTAAAAAGATCTTTCTAATGTCTTTGTTACTTAAAAAGTTAGTGCTATGATTTTCCCCATTTCTGATGCTTTGCTTTCCAGCCGTGTGTAATGCATTGTCTTCACACTTTTTTATATGTTTAGTTCAAGGATCTAGAAATAAGACTGAAAAAGAAGACAACTTCTACCTTCCTAGTAACTGATATGCTTTAGCTGAAGGTTAATTGGTCTGATTTACGTGGGGAAAACATCATTTGTGCATTATATTGAAGCATGCACATGTTCAGACAGTGTATGAAAATGGTCTTGTGTATTCCATCCTGGCATTTGCTTAGATACTTCCTATTCCTTGAGGTATTATTACTGTCAGGCACATACGCATGCAATGACTGGATGACCACCCCTGGAATATGGATTATGTTTAATTAAATGCACTGCTTTGCTCACCCTTCAGCAACCTCAGCAAAGAAGACAATAGTCTCAGCTGTTTGCTTCCTGGAGAAATATTAAGAATTAACTTGAAAAGGAGAGACGTTTTTTACCCTATTGACTAATTTTTCATAATTCCATATGATTTTTGTGTACTTCATCTTCATCTAATATATTCCATTCAAAATAGGATGCTTTCCAGCACCACCACACACCTATAAGCAGAAAGCATTACTACACCCAAGGACCGTACTTACTCTTCAGCAGAGGTGACTTGCTTTTCTTCTGCTAAGATTTACCCATAGGCAGAGGATGCTAAATCTAACTTATTTGGATACCAACTACCTTTTTCCTAGGTCTACACAGTAACTTATCTTTTCCATATGTGTCCCACTAAATCTTCTCTGGTGAATTCTAGGAACATGTAAAACAGTGAAGAAACATGGATTTCCAAGAGGAAGGTTCATCAGGACACGGGTAAGTGGGCAGTTCCATGTTAAGCCTCGTGATTGACTGTCACAGATGAAGTACTTGGCCATCGGCCATTGTGGACTGCAGGGTGTCTAGAGAGAGGTGTGAGTCCTCTTACGAACTCAGAGAACTGGTTGCTGGACTAACTGAGGGGTCCTTTCTACCATGCGGGGCTGGAGGAAAACGTCAGTTCACATGGCTTGATGTGTGAACATCTGGACTCTATGCTGTGCGAAAGGCTCAATACTAAATAGTTTATTTCACCTTATTTGTTTATTTATTTGTTTATTTATTTATTTATTTATTTACATTGCTTGGTTTGTTCAACTGTGGTACTTTTTAACATTCAAGCAAGTTTATTGAGATACAGTTGGTATGCAAAAAACTGTGTATGTTTAATATGTAGAACTTGATAAATCTGGAGCTTTCAACCTTCACAATTGCCACCACGATCTGCGCTAAACCCATCTGTCACTTCCAAAGCATTATTAATTATTAAAAATTATTACTATTATCATGATTGTTATCTTGGTGGACACTTAACACAGGGCCCACTCTCTTATCAGACTTTAGGAGTTCAGGATGTTATTGTTAACTATGACATAAGTAGAGTATGTTCTAGGCCTTTGCTCCTCCTGTATAGCTTGAACTTCATAACCTCTGACTCAGTCTCCCCTCTCACTGCTTCTCTTGCAACCAGCATCTCAGTCTGGACTTTTCTGAGTTTGAATATTTTAGGTTAGTCATGTAAGCTGCATCATGTAATACTCGTTCTTCTGTATCGGGCTTGTTTTCCTTACAAGATTGTCCTTTAGGTTCTCATGTTATATCACACAGTAGGATGTCTTTCCTTTAATGCTAATGGCATACACAATACAAATGTATATGCAACTAAAAACTGTGTGTCTGTGCATATATATATATATATATATATATATATATATATATATGCCGCCTCATAGGTCTAGAGACCAGGAGACAATTCTCACGAGTTGGTTCCCCCTTCCTCCTTTTTTGAGGCAGGCTCTCTCTCATATCTGTTGCTCCCTGGTTACTCCAGGCTAGCTTGCTTGCAAGCTTTGGGGCAAATCTGTCTCTACTACTCATCTCATAGTAAGAATGATGGGACTACTGATTCATATTACTGCATTCAGCATTTTATGTCGGTTCCAGGGATTGAACTCAGGAAATCAGACTTGTGCAGCAAAAATTTCTACGTGCTAAGCCATGCCTCTGGGCCTCACATCCTCCTTATATATCTATCTACTGATGGACATATGGGTGTTTTTCATGTCTTGAATATTGTGAATAATAGTCTGGATGTTATGGGGTATTTTGATTGCACTCTGACACTCCTGAGACTGCCAATAAAGTTTATCTTTAATCAGAGGACAGAGCTAGCTACTAGCTGACCAAAATTAGCCATAGAGGTTTTGGAGGACCCAGGACATATAGAGAGACACAGAAGTAGAGAGAGGCTTAGAAAGACTCACTTTTTTTTGGATCGAGGAAGGAAAGAGAGAGGCAGCCACTGGTTGCTTCTCTGCTGATTCTCTGATCAATCAGGTTTTCATCCCAATAACTGACTCTTGAGTTTTGTTTAATAATAGAACAATATATGGAATCACTTCAGGTGGAGTGCCAATGTCTCTTTAAGATCCTAATTTCAATTCCCTTGGATAAATATCCAGAAATGAGAATGTGGACATACACATGATGTTCATTACCTTTCCATGGAATTGCTGGCCATTTATATGATTTCTCTGAAGAAATGTCCACTCAGTTCCTCTGCCCATTTGTAAATTAGTTTGGCTTTTTGTTTGTTTGTTTGCTTGTTTTGGATAGTTCTTGATATGGTGTTGTGAAAGTTGCTTGTGTGTCTTGGATCCTAGCCCTTGATCTGGTAGAGGGTTTGCACAGACTTCTAGCCATAGGGTGCCTTCTATTTTGGTGATTTCATTTTCTTCGCAGACGCTTTCAGTTTGATATAATCCCGATGGGCTGCTTCAGCTTCTGTTCTCTGGACGGTTGGTGTTTTAGCCAAGAAATGAAAAAGGCAAAAAGCCCTTAGCATGACCAAGTGAAAAATGGGAGAAGAGTCAAGCAAATTCAGAAATGACATAGAAGACAGTCAATGGTGTGGGAATTAAAGAGAGCACCAAGGACTAGTATACCAGCATACACAAAAACTCTGTGTGTGTGTGTTAAATTATAAGAAATGGATACATTACTAAAAATATAGAATTTGCCAAGACTGAGTCAAGAGGAGATAGAAAGCTGAAACAGACTGATCACAAATAAAGAAATTAGGCCAGCCATCAAAAATGTTCCAACGAAGAACCCAGAGGAGACAGCTTCACAGGTGAATATTACCGGACATTTAAAGATGAATTAATGCCAAACACTTCTTGAATCCACCCCGCCCCCCCAACCCCCCATAGAAGAAGAAATAGCTATTGTAATGAAGACAGTACAAGTACTGTCCTGATAGCAAAGTCCTGATAGCAAAGTCAAAGACAGAATAGAAAGCCCAGAGACAAACCTAGACATATGTGGTCAATTGATATTTGAGAATGGGGTTAAGAGTACACAATGGGAAAAGCATGGTCTCTTCAATAAGTGGTGCTGGGAAAAATGGATATCCACATGTAAGAAAGATGAGATTGGATCCTTTTGTATACCACAGGCAGAATTCATGCCAACAGCATTGTTAGCTTTGGCAGAGCCCTAACTTCCCATTTTATTGTGAGAAAACAAAGGACAGAAAGATTGCATGCCTTTTCCTGGGTCTCAGCGATGGTACCTGCTGCTCAGGTATTTGAATCCTGATGATCCGATGGCAGGTGCTCCTCGCTCCGAGTCAGCTTTGATACCCTTCCGAGTTTGTTATGACATAATGTGAAGGGCGTGGCTTCATGAGTAGACAACCCAATTCTCTGGCTGTGGTTTTGCCTTTTTTCCCCTAGGCTTTAGCTTCTTCACCTGATAATGGAATTGCTGGGAAAAGAGAATCCACATTAACACCCAACGTGATGCTTCCTAGGCGTTCGAAAGTGCTACCTCATTTTCTGTGGCGCTTGTGATGCTTAATAGTAAAGGTCAACTTGACGGAATCTAGAATCACTTGGTGGACAAGCCTCCAGGGATATCTATGAGAGATTAGAAGGGGAAAGGACCATCCTAAGAATGAGTGGCACAATTCTATGGGCTGTTGTCCCGGCCTATGTAAAGAGGGAAAGTGGGGAGGGCATCAACATTCATCTCTCTCTGCCCTCTGATTGTGGATGCAGCATCACCAGCTGTCCCAGGCTCCTGCTGCAATGATTCCCTCCCACTGTGAGCCAGAATAGATCCTTTCTTCCATAAGTCTCTTCTGGCGGGTATTTTGGTCACAGCAGCATGCCCCATTGCTAGCCTAGAGTTCATGGCTTATGGTCCGCCGCAACACCTTCACGAGGTCTCTCAGTGTGGCCCTGACTTGCCCTGGAAATTGCGTCTCTCTGAGACCACTAAGCTGCCATCACTTTCATGGATGCTTCTCAGAAGTGGGCCCTGGCCAAAGGTCCAGGAGTTCTGTTTCATTGCAAGCAGAGTAGATCCATTTTGACACTCTCTTTCAGAGCACGGAAGGCTGCAACTGCTCCACGCTAAAAATGACACCTTACGACTGGAAATATTTCAGTAGCATTATGTGTGTGTTTTACTGAAGGAGAAGTTACAATTATCAGTGGCACCAAGAATTTCAGATATGTCAACACAGTCCCAGCTTCTCCTGTACAGACTGCAAGCTGAGCAATGGTTCACTTATCTGCACCCAGGCCCTGAGCTGGAGCTGGAGCTGGCCTCTGGAGCACACAAGTGGACCCTCTGACAACAGAATGCCCAGTTTTTGATGCTGTCAGCAGTAGGTACACGAGCCCGGGGCTCTCTTTGGTGCGGCAGGGAAAGCCACATGGTGTTGTTAGTAAGTGTTGTCCTTCCTGGCTGAGATCACTTCCTAGTCACCACCCATTTGACTAGGATACCCCAACTCCCTATCTGAATCTGACCTTAAGGATCTACAAGAATTAAAGGCAGTTTCCCTTTCTTTGGTTCTCTTTCCTCCTGTCGGGTGATTGATTGATGACATCATTTTGGTGAACTCCTCATACTGTGACATCTGCTCAAGACAAGGAAACTCTAGCTGAAAATCAGCTCACCTTTCAGTGTCTCAAAACCTTACTTCTGTGAGATGGGCATGGTTTTGCTGTTATTCTTTTATGTAATTTTAACAATAACTATAAGTAGAAAGCAACCACACTGCTTTCACATTTTTTTTTTTAAATTATTTCGTGTGTATCAGTGTTCAGCGTGTGAGTTGTGGATGGTTGTACGTCACCATCTGGATGCTGGCAACCCAGGTCCTCTGCAAGAGCAACAAGTGCACTTGCCTCCCGAGCCCTCTCTCCAGCCTTCACGGTGCCCTTACGTTTACATAGGTGAGTAGAACTGATTGGCCTGATGTGTTGCTAGAGAATAACTAGGTCTCTCTTAAAATGGGCACACTTCCCACTGACAACCATGATTACGCTGATACATGAATTTGTGCATGACCAACTACAGGTGGGTGAGCCCAGAGTTGGATTAAATTCTCTGTCTTTCGAAGCTTATGGTTCCCAGCTTGTCCTGCCTATTAAATTCGGGGAAGGCGAAGGACAATGATTTCGGCCTCAACCACAGACCCCACCACATGTTGCCATGGTGATATTTTTCACAGTATAATCTGGTGTCTGTTGCTGCTGTTTTATACCCATCCTTGTATTCTCACTTGTAAAGAGAATATATACTTGGACCAGTGCACAAGTTGCTGATGAAACTACATTCAGCAGGAAGTTCTTGAGATGCCAAGATCCCATGCAAAGAGTGGAAATGCTTTTCCTGAGCCTGGTAGACTGAGGGCTCCTTAGGACTTTTAAGAAGGGATTTGATGGGCAGCGATATGTGATTTGGGAAGATGATTGACAGTTCTGTACAGAGGGGATTAGGAGGAATGAAGGCAAGATACTAACAAATGAATTCTTCCGACCAAGCAAGGAGGGGCTAAAGGAAATTTTCTCATACCCACATTAAGGAGAATTGTCTTAAACTGCCCCCGTCTCCGAGTTAAGGTGGAAGACCAAGGTGTGTTAGTTAGCACTCCTAGTAACATTGGGCAGGCTTCATGCTTTTCCTCACTGTCAGACTCCAGCAACATTGGCTTTGATTTCAAGGCTGCTGCAGAGCTGGGGCAGAGGGGGATGCCCTGGGCTGGAGATGCATCAGTGAAAGACAGTAGCATAGATGAAGCAGTGTAACCCAGAAGACATGCGGCTGAAGCATGGGAGGAATGGAGAGTCTTAATGGAAGAGGAAACAGTACTTGGAGTGGAGTGTGCAGAACACCAAGTATCTCCCAGGTGAGGCCATGGAAGCTTGGCATGCCCCCAGAGATAACGGGGAGCCCGAAAGAGGCTCTTAAGCCAAGATGTATGCAGAGGTGAGGGGGACATGTACTGTTTTCACTTTCTATAGATAAAACTGGGGACAAGTGAAAGATTGTTGATAGCCCTCAATCCTCACGAGACTAATGAAACCCTCTAAGTGAATGGTTATAGGAAATGGGAGGAGAGGGAGTGAGAGATGGGAGGGACTTGGGCTCCACTGGGCTTGAGGACTGATTGGGTGGGGCTGGGTGGGGTGGGAAGGATGCCAGGATGTGTCTAGATTTCTAGAATGAACAAGTATACAATACCCTTCATGGAGATGGGAGAGGAGCTGATAGGAGAATCGGGCAGGGGACCCCACTGTGAACTGGGATGTATGAAAGTCTGTGGGGCCCCTGAGTTGGAGCCTGAGATCCATCAACTAGACAGAGGAACTCAGTGTTGTGAGGAGGCCTCGGGGTGGAGATTGAGAACTTCTTTGAGTAAAGAAGCGAAGGATGGGTGAGGGTGATTGTCAGGAAGGAGGTGAGGAAGAGAACCTGGTGGCAAGCAGTCGGTTAGAGGAGAAAGGATGTGGCATCAATTATCTTCTTTAAACTATTCCCTCATGAAGTAGAAACAGTAGGTCTTATGTTCAAACCTTGGAGAATTCTGTCCAACTCCCAGGAGCCTCTGCCACTCATCTGATAGCCTTACACTTCTTCTCTGGTTCTCTTCCTCCTACCCATCTTTGAATTCTCAATCTAAATATGTGTGACCCATTTATTCAAGGAAGATCTACCAGTAACCCGAAAATATGTACAAAGAAACTCAGAATCAATTGAAAATGACCTGTGGCCAAAGAAGAAATAAGACTGAAGATTTGAACAGATGCCTTACCAATGCAGAGAGAAACAGACTGGTGGTTTGAATAGAAATAGCCCCTGGAGGCTCATAGAGTTGAAGGCTTAGTCATTAGGGAATGGCACGATTTGACAGGGTTAGGAGGTGTGGCCTTGTGGGCGGAGGTGTGGCCTTGTGGGCGGAGGTGTGGCCTTGTGGGCGGAGGTGTGGCCTTGTGGGCGGAGGTGTGTCACTATGGGTGGGCTTTGGGGTTTCAAATGTTCAAGCCAGGCCTAGTGTCTCTCTCTTCCTGCTGCCTGCCTATCTGGATGTAGAACTTTCTGCTATCTCTCCAGCGCCATGTCTGCCTGCATGCCTCCATGCTTCCCATCATGATGATAATGGACTAAATGTTTTCCTTTATAAGAGTAGTCATGGTCATGATGTCCCTTCACACCAATGGGACGTTGACTAAGATATTGTCCAAACACATGAACATTTGATCAATTTCATTACAATTAATTTTGGTCTGGGGCTGACTACCGGTCTTTGTTCAGTGAGATATCACAAAGATCTGAACCTGTGCTCTGAATCTCCAGTATGCTCCAAAGCTGCTCGAAAACTGCGTTATCGATTCCGTCATTTGTGTTTGCCCAGCCCCTCCTCTCATAACCTTTGCACAGTATTTGAAAAGCCACACGACGCTGGTTCCTTACCATGAGGGCTGCCACTCACCCTCATTTATTATTTATTTATTTATTTATTTATTTATTTAGTTTTTCGAGACGGGGTTTCCTTGTGTAGTCCTAGCTATCCTGGAACTCCCTCTGTAGACCAGGCTGGCCTGGAACTCACAGAGATTTCCCTGCCTCTGCCTCACGAGTTCTGGGATTGAAGGCGTGCGCCACCACCGCCCGGCTTCATTCATCCTTTTTTGCTTTCATTTGTCCAAAGCATTTATTGAGCATCCTGACAGTGACAAGCTCCCTCATCCTCTTGTGGAGTTTGTGTGGTATGAAGGGAAGTAAGGGGACATCCAGAAAACACAAAAACAAGTGAGGAAGAAAATGTGAATGCTTCTATTGAAATCTTGCCAAACATTTAGATTTGTCTTGTGAAAATAATTGAAAACAAAATAGAACAAAAAACGAGAGAGTTTTTGACATGGGCCCCTGGACATCATCTACTGACCTAGTCAGTGGACCTTCAGGTTGTTTTCAATTTTTCATTGTGATCTCTGACAGGATTCCCCATCTTCCCTGGGACCATACCATCTTTTGACCAGGAGAATGAGGAAACAGGCTATCATGCTGCAAACCATCCAGCCCCGTCCTCCATGGTCCATGAGACCAGGCAGGTTGCTGGGGTGGGTGGAAGCCCTCCTGCTCCTTGGCTATGGCTTCCTCCGACTATTGCGTGTGCAGAAGTGGAGTGAGCTCCACTGATTGGCTGGCTTAGCTGGATGCAGGCAGCATCTTCCTCGCTGACATCCCAACCAGCAAACCTACAGAACACAACTGTGCTCATCACCGTCGGGTGACTGCCTCGAAACAGTTGGGCCAGTCAAAACTGCCTTTGATGAATGAATAATTCGAGGGTTTCTTTGTGAAAGTGACGGGTTTTTAAATGGCCACCATATGGGGGCAGGCAGGTGGCTGGCAAAGGTTTCTGTCCTGCTTTTACCAGACAGGCTGCCCTGCAGCATGCTGTCCATGAAGGGCACCGGCACAAAGTGATTCCTGAAGCTTCTCGCCAGCCTGTGTCTTGACAGAGGTTGCTCCTGCTTGAGCAGGTGGCAGGTGCTGGCCTGGACCGAGCCCTGAGCTTGCCTGCAGTCACGCTGTCAATGTCTTTCAGGGCTAATGCGTCGTGACAACTACCTACCTGGAGTGTGTTAATAGCAGAAAGCCACTGCAAAATTGATGGTCGATTTGACACAGGAGAGTGGTTTCTTGTGTTGCAGGAGGCAGAACACCCTGGTTCTCTCTGTCAGTGAAGATGGAAGGTGAGGGTCGGGACCTGGGCAATGCTCGCGATTTGAAAACTCCGAATTTGCAGTTGACTTGAACACCCCTTTGCCTGTGTGTCATAGACATTTGCCCCCCTCTCTCAAAAGTATGGACTTCAGCTGTTCTTAAAAAAAAAAAAAAAAAAAAAAAAAAAACCTGGACCAAAAGTTTATCTTTGAACTGGAGTCTGTATGACATTAAGTAACACAGAAGGCTGACAAGAAATATGACGAGTTCATGCTTCTACTGTGGGTCAGCAGGCTCAAACCCCACCTTGCCCTTGCCTGCCTGGATCAGCGTGACTGTTTTGCATGGATTAATTATACAATTGACTGGCCCATGCTCAGAGGTTCATAGTCACCACCCTGTTTAACGTCCCTCCTCGGCACAGATCGGAACCCACTTTTATCCCAAACCTCTGTCAGTATCATTTGGCTCATCACAATTACTGAATCGCTCAGGGTCCTCTAGAGGAATGGAACCGATAGGATGAATATGTGTAACAAAGGGGACTTATCCAGACAGCCTTACATGAAAGGTTCTGGGCAGTCCAACAATGCCTGTCTTGCTTCTGGTGAGGCTGAGAACCTGGTACCCTGCTCAGTCACAAGGCTGGAAGCTTCAGCAGTCCTGAGCTCGTGCTGATGGCCTGGAGGCTTTCTGGAGAGTCGCTGGTTGACTGCAGAAGCTGGGTTCCAGTGTCAGTGGAGGACCCTGGAGCAGAGAGAGTAGGTGCACTCACCATCGAGGAGCAAAGAAAGGCAGAGGAACATTGTTCTACCCTCAGATCTCTTCATACTGGGGACACCACTGGAAGGTTCTGTCACTCAAGGGGAGACTCTGCCCCTCAGCCCTTCCCTCCAGAAAACAACCTCACTCAGAAACCTGTTTCCTAGTTGACCAGATTCATTCACGTTGAAGAGCAGAATTAACCACCACAATGATTTAACTTAAATTAAATTTACTTTGTTGCTTTATTTCCTGGACTTTCAGGGTGAAAAAAGATACAGTGGACTTAATATATGTAGCTTTTCTTGCCACAAAATCAGATGAAATAATGAATGTGATTGCCCATCACAATGCCCCAATAAATGCTTTCTCTATATGGAATTATTCTAAATTATTTAATTTTAGCATTCCTATCAATGTTTAGATGCTGGTAATATTTTATCATTTTAGAAATATCATTTTTAAATTTTGGCTTGTTTGCACATACCTTTCTTTTAGGAAATGATGGAACAAATGTGTGGATCTGTGAGTATGCTAAAAGATGGGAATTAGCTGTCTTGCAAGGCTGCAAATCTCTAAAACATGGTAACTTTCAGGTCATTTAAAATGCCACCTTATTGCTCAAACCTGTTTCTCTTCTCCCATTAACTTGAAATTCGATTAAAACGAAAACCTGTTCCTTATCTTGGTGACGTGGTCTATACCTGCGATCCCAGCACCGGGAGGTTGAGGCAGAGGGATCACAAGTTTGAGGCCACTCTGAGACATGTAGTGAGTTCAAGGCCAGCCTCACTACAGAGTCAGACTCTGTCAAAAAGACAAACGAACAAATGCCCCAAGTGAACAAAGGCAAACTCTCTCTCTTTTTTTCCTCATCTTTTTTCTAACTAGGAATTCTCCTCACTCCAGATCTGCCTATATCCCCAGTCCTTTTACACCATCAGCTAAAGAGCTGCTGTTTTCAAGTGGGTAGTGACAAACTCATTTTGATGGCAAAGCTATTTTTTATAAATAAAAAACAAACCAGTGACGTCTCGAGCAGCAAAGCCTCCCCCGTAATGTCCAAGCTCTAGCTGCTGGTTTTGCCGTTTTATCCTTCACTTGACTTCATTTTGATGAGCAAACGCATCTGTAGCATTTTCATGCGCTCATAGTTCAGGCGCTGTTCTGAACGTTTCTCAGAGACTGTCTCGTTCAACCTTCTACACAGTAGGTACTACTAGTAGCCCCTTTTCACAGGTGGGGAAACTGAGGCAGAGAGAGGCAGATGACACATTCTGGAGTCCAGCTTCTTAATCCTGCCCCCCCTCATCCTCTCTAGGGGGCGTTCAAGCCAGCCGTGATGGATTTCAAAGAGCACATCAAACTTTGAGGCTAATTTTTCCCATATGAATCTGAGTGTCTTACAGGGTGTTTTACTAAACTTCAGAGACGTTTTAATTTGTAATTTTCTCTTAAAAATTGGAAATTGCTCCTAATTGGTTGCTTTAACTCTGCTCATTCCAACATTTCTTTCATATAAAAAAATTTTTCTTTAATATAAAAGAGCTTGTTGTCCTCCTTGTCCACCCTCATCCCCTCAGATAATTTTGGAATTAAATAGTAAATTAAATGGCAGTCTTAATACATACCCTCGACTACCATTTGCCTCTGGGCACCCTGCAGGATAGGGGCAGTGTGAATGAAGTTCAGTCTCTCAGGTCTAGATCCTTAAACTCAGAATGTTGAGGGAGGAGGATGGCCTCAGTGCTAGAGGCCATGAAAACAAGAGCGAACCCCAGCACTGGTGGACCAGGTCCCCTCTCTCAGGGTCGGCTCCTCGTGTGGTACCAGCAGTAACCTCATGACCAGTCTTGCAGGGTGGCTAGTGGAGCACTGTCCCACACTCCGGGAGGATGGAATCGAGGAGCTCAGTTCATGATAAGACCCCACAGGAGCGGGAACCAGAGCTCTGAACTCCCAGATCTGGAAGATTCCAGAAATGAAGAGAATTCAAGACACAGAGACAAGGGAAGAGAGAAATCACCACGTTCTGTCAGAGCCTCTGGGAAAGATGAGGTGAGTGAAATGTCCATCCCGGAATGAACACGGCTCATGGAAGGAAAAACAGAGACCCACATCACTGGAAACAAAATGAAAGATGTATATAAGGGCAAACGAAAGAAGGATTTCAAACACAGAGCAGAGAAGTACAAGGTAAGAAACGAAAGTGGCAAATGAAAACACAGAATTAATGAAAAAGAAGGTTAGATCCAGGAAAATCTAACCATCATCATCCAGGGACAAGAGGGAAAATATAGAAAGGAAGTGATGACCAGAAAAGTGAGTACACGTGTATGTGCGACAGCGTGCCTGGATGTGTACGTATGTATGAAAATAAATTAAAACGAAAACAAAACAACACTTTTTGTTTACTCTCTTTATTGTCTTAGATGTGCATGCCTAAGAAGGAATCTTTCCCCCTCTGGCTTTGCAAGAAACACACATGTGTGTGCATACACACATACTGAATTCCTAGATAAAGCTAGTTCCAGTGAGAAGTATTCACAAGATGGAGTACAAGGGTGAGCAGGACATATCTAAGCTCTGCCTTTGATCTTGCAGTCTGGTGGAAGGGGCCAATCTGTATTCAAATGGCAGGTTGTGTTCACAAGAGGAGAAAGTCCAAAACTGTGGGAAGATGGGTGAGGGCCATCTTCTTGGAGACCCAGAGGAAGAGTGTGAACACAGAGGAAAGGGGAAACAATGTCCCAGGAAGAGCGAAAGGGACAGTGATGGGAAAACTGGCGGAAACCTTGCTTGCTGATTCGGGGGAGCAGAGGCCAAAGGGCTCCATGAGGGCATCATTCCAGGTGCTTCTGGCTTCCCAATAACAGTCGATCGATGCAGGAACGTTCCCATTTTTCAGATGAATAAACCAAGGCAAAGAGGGTTAACTAACTTGCTTACGGTCACCCAGTCAGTCAAACCATAGTTCTGGCCAGTCTGCCTCCAGAACCCGGCCTGTAAGAATGTTGACAAAGACAGGATTTATCTTTCAGCTCTGTCTGACCTTAGGGACTGTATCGGGCAGCCACAGACGTGAGGAGGTCTCTGGCTAAGCCACCCTCATGCAGTCTCCCTGCAGTAGCCGCCACACATGCCTGCCTGTCACATCTGGGGACTTATCGGAGTGCTCTTAAACCGCGGGTAAATGATCCCCAGGCTGTCTTTAGGATAATCAGAAACAAATGGAAAATAGTTCTCCTGTATTATCAACAGCATATCAGCAAAACTTATGTCTTAAAATGTGCATTCAATTTCTAATATTAAAAAACATAGTTAAAGCCATATGTTGGATATTATCACGCATCTTTGTGAAATTAGTACGGGACCCATTTGAATAACCATTTTGTTCAGATCAAGCCTACTGGGGTTTCTTTCTTTTTTCCTTTCTTCCAATCCTTTCTTTCTTTCTTTCTTTCTTTCTTTCTTTCTTTCTTTCTTTCTTTCTTTCTTTCTTTCTTTCTTTCTTTCTTTCCTTCCTTCCTTCCTTCCTTCCTTCCTTCCTTCCTTCCTTCTTTCCTTCTTTCTTTTTCTTTAAGACAGACCTCTTTCCTCTCCTTTCCCCCGATCCTTCTGTAAATTTAAATATGAAGCTAAAAGTGTGTATGTGTGTTTCTGTCTGTCTGTGTACATACAGTGGTGTCTGCAAATGGGGGTAAATTGTCAAAACCTAGAGCTTTAGGCTTGAAAAAATGTAATGTAGTGAGATGGAAGTTGAATGTGAACAATTTGCTTGTGAAAAACAGAGAAACTGTCTTCCTTTCCCTCCCCTCCCCTTCCCTCCCCTCCCCTCCCCTCTTCCCTCTCCTCCCCTTCCTTTCTCACTCTCATTTTTTGTCCTCCCACCTTGGGACAGGTTAGGGGTAGTGCTGGTCTGCTCTGTCTGATCGTTTAGTTTTTCTTCTAAACACTTGACGCCCATGCCATGTGGCTCTAGGAGAAAGCCCTTTTAACGCCCTATCCAATCAGTGCTGGGGAACTTGTAATCACTGCTGTTCCACTCATCTCCCCATTTAAAGTCGGTACCCACAAGTAAACATTGACTACACAGGCTTTCATGAAATGAGCAATCCTCAAAAGATACACAGTCAATCTTTTCTTCCATTTCTAAGGAATAATCAAGAGAGGCCTATGCCAGGGCATTTGAGAGTTCAAAATGTCTAAGCAACCATGGTGCCCAACCATCCATTTGCCTTTGTGTTGTAGAGATGTGTTCATAGAGACATGTGTTTATACAGAGTCCTATTGAATCCTGGGAATAGAATAAATCACAATTATGTGAGAACCCAAAAGTCTAGTGTGTGAGAACCAAGAAGTTCAAGGAATTCCTCAAAAGAAGAGAAACCCACATTTTGTGTGTATGTGTGTGTGTGTGTGTGTGTGTGTGTGTGTGTGTATACATATATACATACATGTTGGATTTTCATAGCAGACACATGTGACGTAGATGCCTTAAAAATGATCACAGCCTCTTTCTGATGACTAAAGCTGAGAGGGCATTGTAAAATACAGGGTTTAGCCAATGTAAGAAAAACAAAAATCAGGAATAAACATGAAATCAGTTGATTTAGTTTGCCTTAAGTAAAACAGGACAACAACAAAAAGCTCTTGATTGTAGGAGCTGAATCAGCAAATAGAAGAAAAATCCCCCAAAGAGTCAACCCTATATTTACGACCCACTTGAGGTTTTCCCTCCGACAGACGAGTCACTAAGTATAGATGGTCCTCCCACTGCTGGTTTGCACAACTTTAAATTTGTCTCTTTCTTTGGTCTGGACCTCAAGCTACATTCTAGGTTCAGATGGTGTCACTTTGTGCTCTCTAGCTGATGCCTCATGTACACTAAGAAGTCACAATTTTTCATGAGAACACTTTTTATGCCAACTCAACTCATGCCCTAATGGAAGCAAAAAATAACGAAGGCTGATGGGATGAAATGCCACTTGGTTGGGTCTAGGCTAGATTCAAAAGGAGTCAAACACTGATAACACCGCACTCAGGGGAGGAACCAGACAGTGCGCGATGGTGGAAGGCTCAGGTGGCCATTGGAGCCATTGGTTCAGAAGCTCCAATGCTGAGCATGGGCAGCTTCAGGAGAAAATGAAGAGCTGAGCTGTCACAGAAATGACCGTTTATGTTGGTTGGTTTGGAGGACACAGGTTGAAGAAGCACAGTGGCTACTATGTGTAAAGAAAGCCACACTCTCTCTTCCAAAGGTGAGGTGAAGGAAGGCGATTCACAGTTGAGTCGTGTTTCCTCTGCCTTCGTCTTCTCTCATCTTCAAACTTTCAGTGCCTTGCCAACTCCCCTCTCCCCAGCCCTAGCCCCAGGTGATACAAGTTTTATCCTTTTCTTTCTTCCCGTCCTTTCTGCTAAGGTGTGCCTCCTGAGTCATCTCCCTCCTAAGTGTCTTTGCTCCTCCTATGGCTCCTTTGTCCCATCAACCTTTGCTAACTTTGGATGGCCAACAAGTCCACGGAGCGAGAATGAGGGCTAAGATGAATGCCATGAAGGAGAGGAGATAGATGAAATTTATGACCCAAATAACAGAATGGGGCACCACCTAAAAGTGACAAGAGCAGGGATCAACGGCAGCCCCAGGAGGCCATGGTGAGTGAATGGCAGATAAACAGGGAAGTATGGGAGAGGGTGCTTGGAGGGAGGCTGGTGGCTTCAGTCTCAGTGTTGACATATGGAGCTGGAGGACAGTTTGGATGACTATCACAAATCACGGGGCTTTGAGGCAGGAGTCTTTCCCAGTGTAATGTTCAGATACCGCGTTGACAGACAAGTTTTCACACATGCAAGGTATTTCAAAAGACATGATTTTAACAGGCAGTCTGATGAGTGAGACGGAATGTCGGGCTAAGGGGTTTGGGCTTGTCTTGCAGGCCATGAGATTCACAGAGCGACACTGACTCGGGAATCACTTTCGGGTAGATTTATTTTACAGAAGATGAAAAATGTACAGGTTGAAAGGAGGCAAACCCAAACTTGAGGAGAAATAAGAGGCTTTTCTTTTGGTCATTAGAAGGGGGACAGATCATGGAGTCCAGTCTGATGACGCTGGGAATGGGAAGGAAGGAACAAATAGAGGCAAAATGCTAGTTAGATCAAGGTACAGGAATACTTGGTCTGGTTGCTGGCTTTGGGGCCTCATCCTGTGTGATCATGAACAAATAACAGTTATCCCTCTGTTGGTCACTTTTCTGTTTCATGGATAAAATGCCATGTCTAAAATCAATGTAGGGAAGAGTTTATTTTTGACTCACTTTGCTGGGAAGATGTGGCATGGGTCAAGAGCAGAAAGCTGGCCAGTTCTGTTTTCATCCACGCACTGGAAGCAGAGAGAATGAACAGGTAATGGGGCAAGACTGTGAATCCTAAAAGCCCACCTCAAGTAACATACTTCCTTCAGCAAGGTTCTGCCTCCTAGAAGTTCCCTAATTGCTTCCAACAGTGCCATCGACTGTGGATTAGTCAGTGACTGTGACCATTTGCTGGCGGAGGACACCATAGTATCTCCCCCAGCCTCAGTCACCTTACCTATAAAGTGAAGATGGGTAGCATATCCATTTGTCATGCTCCGTTACTGTGAAACAGAAACCACACCGGGTTCTTAGCACGGCTGCTTGAACTAAGAGGGCATCTGACCACTTCAGGTCCGGTCCCTGTTAGCAGATCTGATTGTGGGACTAGAAGCATCAATAGGAGCAGGTGCCCTGAAGGAAAGGAATCACTGATGACAGCTTTCGCTGTTGGGTCGCTGGAAGTGAGACCACAAAATCCAAGAAATCAGGAGAGGCTGCCCCACCAGCATCCAAACTCCACTGGACATCCTTCTTCCCTTTTGGAAAAGGTTTGCACCCTTGCCTCCCATGAGCTGGGTTGATCTCTCTTCTGCTTATGGAATCCCAACTTCTCAAAGCCCTTTGTTTGAACCTGTCTTCTTGCCCTTACAGGATGACGTTGTTTTTCCTGAGATCATCGGCTGGGTGTACGAGGCATGTTTGATCTCTTTGATTAAAGACTTGTTCAGCCATATCCTTGGTGTTTTCTTCAGGGCGTGCTCTCATGTTTTGCATTGTGGGTAGGTAGCTTATTTTTAAAACCTTCAGTTTCTGATTCTTTGTTGCTTCTTCAATGTCTTTCTTTCCTCTTGTGCTTTACTATAAGCAGCAAGGACAAGCCATATTGCAGCAACATTTCCCCCCCCCCCCAGAAATTCACTATTTAATATGCAAGCTCATACTTACCAAGTTTACTACCCATTCAATGGAACACAGTTTAGCAAAGTCCTTTATCATTCTGGGACAAGGACCACATTTCCTCCATTTATGCATCTTCCTCCACTTATGATCAAGACCTCACCCCAAGAACCTTTAACACTCATTTCTTGATACTTTCTCTTCAAGGCATTCTAGGATACTCTTTGGGTCATGTACCTCAAAACTCTCCTACTTCCTCCCAGTTTCATAGCTGTTTTCACATGATCTGATACACAGATTCACATTAACACAGCAGAACTGCCATAAGAAAGTCCCACAAAGCGGCTAGCTTGAACAATAGACGTTTATTGCCTCCCTATTAGGTGGAAATCTGATGTGGAGGCATTGGCAGGGCTGGCTTTCGCTGAGGACCTTAGGAAGGAGCTGTTACAGCCTTCCCTTGGCTTACAGATGGTCACGTTCTCCTCGTATCTTTTCACGTGGCACTCTCTATGTGTGTGTTTCTCTCTGGGTCCAAAAGGTCCCTTTCTATAATGTTGCTGTATGCACTGGATCAGGACTCACCCTGACGATCCTCTTCTGATGTCGTCACCGCCTCGCAAAACCTCCGTCTCCAAATAAGGGTCGCATTCTGGGATGTTAGGGGTCGATCAGCCCCGCACCCCTGTACCCCTGCCTGTGTGTTTCTCTCTCTGTGTGTCTCTCCCATAATAGTGTTTGAGAGGGATTTTACAACCAAGGTTTTCACATGTGGGTTTTATAAATCAGCCCCGTGCTTTCAGGGAACTGCAGGTTTTGACATTTGTCTATTTTCACGGGAGCTTTCAAGTCCAGGCGAGAGCAGGCAGAGAGATCACATCGTGCTTCTTGTTGTTGATAGTAGCTTCCTTTGGTGTTGGGGGCAACGGAATGGCAAACGGATTCGGTTTCCAGCCTCACCATATATGGGTCTCTTGGCTTCCAACAACGTGAGCTTTCTTTGATGAACTGCTTTTTTTTTTTTTCTTTCATCTTAGTCTTTTCTCTGCCGAAGTAGATGCCTCCTCTGCACGAAGCTCTTTGCAAGGACAGAGAATTTGTATCTCTTAATGGAGCAGAGTCACAAGATTGTTCCTTCGCGTTTGCCTTCATATACAAGTATCATGTTTTCTACGGCTATTTAGAGCTTTGGCTGGAGATGACCCTATGGAATTGCAAACTACACTCCTTACAATACAGACCAGCCACTGGATGGGGTAGGATTTTTTAAGAAAGTGTGAGCCTATAGCAAACTGGGTTTTGAAACTCTTATGCAAATGTACCCTTGTAATGAGATTTGCAATCCTAACTTCTAAAGCATTCTCCCCTCCTGCCATCATATTATGTATATTCTATGGACGCAAAATCCTCAAGTTTTCTGTACTATCAACTTGGATGTTGCTTTTTCATTATTCTCTCCTTCTGTCCCCTCTCATTTCATATTTTACTGTGATGTACTTCCTGTTATGTGTAAAAAAAAAAAAAAAGAGGCACTTGATCAGAAATATTCAAATCTATGCGCATGCACCCAGGAAGGAAACTGCTTATTATCCATGGAAGCTGGAGCCCATGCTTCCTGATTGTCTGTAACATTTTGTCAAAGTCTCCGTGAGTCCTGTCATCTGGCATGGATCTCTGCCTCATCGGAGGCCTTCCCAAGCCTGTGTCTCGTTTGTCAGCTCCTATCTTCTGAGTGACAGAGCCGGCTTACTCTGCGTTGATCGTCACCCTCTACATCATGCCAAGGAAACAGATGGAATGAAAGAAATAGGAACCAATAAGATGAGGAAAGTTTCATTTCCTTGGTCTTCCCACAGTATGCCACCTTCCTTCCAAAGCCAGAGTTTTTTAGGGGGAAGAGACACAGCTTCTCTGAAGAAACAGAGACTTTAGCATCCTCTAGGTTGTTCATCAGTGTGCTTGGCCGGCCTCTTCTTTTTCTGTTCTTCTGTAATAATCACAGTGTTTAGTCCAAGTATAATCCCCGCCCCTACCCTGTTCACTTGTGTTGTGACTATATGTGCTTGTCAGGGGTGAGAATTCTGAAAGGACCAAAACTCTTCATGGCTCTATCAGGATGTGTAGGCGGAAGGAACAGGCTATGAAGTCAGTCCATCGTTCAAACCAAATAAGGCTGTTTACAGATTCTGTGATCTGTGGGGCTTTTTATCTCCTTGAGCCTCAGTCTCCCCATCTTGAAGACTATCAAGCTCACCGTGCTATTGTTTACTTTCAAAGGAAGTGTAGGGGACATCATTCCAGGGCCACACACTCTTTGTTCCACTGATGTCCATTATTACTGTTGCTTGTGGAATATTAAAACATGGAGGAAGATGCAGAAAATGATGGACTAGTCAGTATGAAAATCCCTTTAAAGGGTGGTCATTGAATTTGTGCTAACTGGAATAAATAATATTCTTTTTGGCCCCAATTAAGAGAGAGTAAGTAGCTGGGGGTTGGCGCATGCCTTTAATCCCAGCACTCGGGAGGCAGAGCCACGTGAATCTCTGTGAGTTCGAGGCCAGCCTGGTCTACAGAGTGAGATCCAGGATAGGCACCAAAACTACACCTGGAAAAAAACCAGAGAGAGAGAGAGAGAGAGAGAGAGAGAGAGAGAGAGAGATCAGCTATGTGCTGAAAAACATATATCCAACCACACACAAAATGTCTGTTGCAGGGCGGGGTAGATTGCTTAGTAGGAAGAGGAGGTTTGCATCCCCAGCATCCAGAAAAGACCTGGGTGTGTGTTTTGGTGAAATCTACCTTCTGTTCCTTGCCCTCCAGTTCCTCCATTCCTCTTCCTTTTCCTCGCAGCTTTACACGCTCTTGTTCTAAAGCCGCTGAGCCCAATTAGTGCTGCCAGTGAACGCATGTGTGGAAGACCATCTAGCGGGGCATTGGTAGTCTCTCCGGGGCCAGATTCCTAAAGAAGACTCCCATTCCCAGCAGCCAGCAGCTGTCAATGACTCTTCAGCTAAGGGTGGGACTTCATGAGCTCCTACCCTACCCCTGCTGGGATTTTGGCTCCTTTGATCTTGTGTGGTCTTCTGCACGAAGTCATAGCCTCTATGAGTTAAAGTGTGCCACAGCCCTGGGACGTCGAGCAAATACTGTTTCACTGTAGATGCCTATTACCTTGACTCTTCTAACTTTTCTATCTCCTCTTCCATGATCACCTCTGAGTCTTGAGGGACGGGACTATGGTGCAGATGTTTTATTTAGAGGTGAGCAGTCCACAGCCTCTCATTCTCTACATGCTTGCCGATTGAGGGTCTCTGTATTAATTGCCGTCTACTGCAAAACGAAACTTCTCTGATGAGGGTTAAGAGATGAACTAACCTATGATTGTAAAGATGGTAACTTAACCTTCCTAATGTTGCAACCCTTTAATACAGTTCCTCATATTGTTGTGACCCCCAATCATAAAATTATTTTCATTACTACTTCATAACTGTAACACTGCTACTACGAATCATAATGTAAATGTCTGTGTTTTCTGGTGGCTTTAGGTAACCCATGTGAACAGGTCGTTCAACCCCCAGGTTGAGAACCACTGACTCAGTTGAGAACTGGCAAAAGTTGAATATAGTACCCATTAAACAGAATAACGGTGTTAGGTTCTCCTCCAGGGTCTACGACCTGGCCACCTGTAGTATCTATGCCTAGTGAAGGGGACCAGGGATGAGTTCCATCTTGTGGGCCTTAAACCCAAGTAGAAAGTGGTTGGTTGCTCCCATGATGTTTGTGCCACTGCTGCACCAGCAGGCACTGTCTTGCCAGGTCAGTGATTACTGTAGCTTGTGATGTCACAGATGAGTAAGACCTTTAGTCACTTTTCTCTCCTGCTACTCTTTTTTTTTTTTTTTTTTTTTGGTTTTTCGAGACAGGGTTTCTCTGCGTAGCTTTACGCCTTTCCTGGAGCTCACTTGGTAGCCCAGGCTGGCCTCGAACTCACAGAGATCCGCCTGGCTCTGCCTCCCGAGTGCTGGGATTAAAGGTGTGCGCCACCACCACCCGGCATCTCCTGCTACTCTTCACGGAAACTTCCAGCACTAGGAAAACTAGCCAGTAGGGACGAATCTTCCAGGTAGGTACCAGTTTGATGTTTCCATATCCTATGACTTAAGTATGTGGTGTCTTTAGCACCAAGTTCTAGAGGGTAGCCTAGAGCAATGGCAACAGTCTGTCAGTTCGGGGAGGGAAACTTCTGAGACTCCACTGGCCAATAATTTGAAATGGGGCAACCTGTATCTAGCCTTGAGATTTTTATTTGATAGCCCATGGTTATTAGGGAGTCACTGTCCTTCCAGTATAGAGTAACTCCATTTACACCCCTCTTATATATGTGCACGTATATGTGTATATTTAGGATTCAGGAAGCTTTTATAGTAGTAGATTCCCAGATGACTTCTTCCTTGAAAGTCACTAGTGCTAACTGTCCCCCCCAGAACCCTGTCTTCTACCCCACCTTCCCGCACATTACCACATTTAACCCTTCCTGTTCCGTTATTACCCTGCCCCCATTTATACCACCTGCTTCCCATCCCTCCCTCCCTTGAAAAGTTTAATCTTCAGTACACTTTGAACCAGGGAATAGGTCTGGAGTGAACTGCACTCAATCTCAATTTGTGTCTGTGTGGAGGAGGTGACCAGTGAGCAGGAGAATGAGGAGGCAAGGGACTAAGGAGAGGGGTGTGTATGGACTTTGTAGAGACAGGGGGCAGAAGAGTCACAAAACAGTGGCCAGTGTAGATGCAATGGGATCAGCTGCCTCTGTTAGTGGGCAGTGAACTGACTGGACAAATCGGTTGTCTGCTGTTTCCCCTCCACAGAGGTTGGGAAAAAGAAGCCCTATCCTTCTTCAAGATTGTAGTATGAAGGAGTGTCTTTATGTCCTTGAGAAAGAAGTTCTTCAGTTGTGGAAGACACACAGACACTCAGTCGTGTGTGTAAGTTTACATTTGTAAACCCTCTTAACTAAATGAACTAAGGGGGTGGAATGACCCGCCCCCAAGGCCCAGTGTCCCTAGGACAAAAAGGATATTATTTTGTCAGACTTAGGTTTTCTCATGCAGACACTTCAAGGGGAAATTGGAGTTCTGCTAGGGATGCCCTTGGGCCCTTAGAAACTGTGTTTGCTTAAGTCATTTAATGTGGGTGAAAGAGGATGGATGAAATCATCTGTGCTGAGGCTGTAGATTTCAGGTCCAAGGTTAAGGCCCCAAGGCACTTGGCTGGGGCTTGGTCAAGAAAAGAATCGTGGTCACTTGAATCCAAGCACAGATCTTCACATAACAATGCTGATGCAAGCAGATGTTTATAGAGTCATTTGCTCATCTAGAGAATAATTCTGACCACCCGTTACATAGCGGGGTCTGAACTGGGCTCGGCAAGGCCTTGCGCCTGCACTCAGAGGGCTGAAATCTCTCTCAGGGAGCCAGCCCATAGCCACCTCCAACAAAAATCTACTGGACCAGACATTTTAGGAGGTGTGCCCAAGAGGAATGCAATTTGTATTTTCTCTCCTTTTTCTTCTTAATCTTGGTAGAAAGACTTCAAAGTAGCAAAGCTGAGGAAACTATTAAGTTGACACTTCATTGTATTTTTAAATTATGTGTATACGTGTCTGTGGATAGGTTTGTCCACATGAGTTCAGTGCCTGCAGAAGCCAGAAGAGGCTGTCGGAAAAACCTGGAATTAGAGCTATAGGAAGTTGTAAGCTGCTCGATGTGGGTGGCTGCTGGGGATTGAACTTGGTCCCCTGGAAGAGCAGTTTGTGTTCTTAACCACCGAGTCCTGTCTCCCGTCTCACCAGTATTATTTAAAAGAGTGAAAAACTATAAAGGGTTCAAATGCCCAGTGTAACAGGTTATTTTCCTCTAAAATAAAAGTCTTTGTTCTTGTGTATATAGGCTTACTGAGGGACAGTACTGGTATCCTACCCTGAGGGGCCCTCCAGGAACAGTTTTCTGAGACGTGAGGTCATATCTGCCTTAGGCTGGTGCAGCTATTCCTCATGGCCACCTTGCGATGCCTCTCTGAAGACAATGTACGGAATGAAACGATGAAAACGGCTTTGTCGGAGAAATGTGCTCACTCACCGTCTACCCCGTGGTCTTCCCAGTAACTTTGCATCTGGGCAATGCTATCAAAGTTAGGGAGCCTTTGGGTCCACGTAGGCTGCCGCAGGCGTGAACATTGTTTGCTTCTGTGCGTTTAACATTTAGTTTCACCTCAGATGTAGCATTGTTGGACCTTGTTTCTCCTCAATTGTTGGGCCTGTTTTCTCTGCTATTCTTGTGTTTCATTGTGAAATACATAAAATCCTTGTCTGGACCTGGACAAGGTATAAGTAAATTACATAAGACATTCCTGAAAAGAAAGTTAGCAAAATTTTATCAGTTTCCCTTTTGGATATTTGTGTGTTGAAGTGTTTTTAATTATAGTCTTTAAATTTGCCCATGTTCTTTCTTATAAGAAACACGTGTTTTTATGAGCAGATACAATCATTATAAAATTTTGTGGAATGCTCTAAAAAATTATTTCATAAATGAAACTTACCTTCTGCTCAAAGCACTTGGCACACAGCAAAAAACAAAGAAGTTACTATTATTAGCACTTGAACTTGGTCGGGCACTTGTAAAGTCATAGGAGATAAGTTTGCACTTGACTTCCACCCAGCCTTGGCTGTGGCACACACACCTTTTGGATAGAAGTGTGGTTCTAACATTATTATCCTTCAACAGAAAAATAATTTTTTACGGAATTAAAAAGATTAGAGTAAAATTTGCCCTAGACACATAAACTGCCTCTGTGTAAATTCAGATAGCTGGGAAGTCGTTTTGTTAAACCATTACAGTTCTCTCTCTCTTTCTCTCAAAAGTTGTTTCTGTGGTTGGATGCACCAAGGTCTCCAGAATACTTAAGAGGGTCGCCAGAATATTGCCTCTGCTTTTTCATCCTCCGCATCATGTGTTCTCCCGCAGAGACCACTAATTAAAGAAAGGCTTCTTCCTCTGTGGAGGTAAGCAGGGTCACTTGTCTCAGTCCCTCGTAAAAGTGCCTTCTTGAAGTTTCCTTTCTTCTCAAGAGCTCCTCTGGTCTCTCCAGTATCCTGCTCTCCGAGTCTTCATTCTTCTGACGCCCTTTGGTCTTTGTGTTGCGTCTTGTGGCTGTTCTGTGAAAGGCTGTTCTCTGAACTCGCTTCCTTAGCTGCTGCTGGCTCAGCTGTGCACAACTTAGGGTTGCGCAGGTTATTAAAGGGTGGGCAGCATCTTTAGAACGGTTCATGGACCTTGTTATAGGCAACAATAAACATATGAGGAGGGAGCCGGGAGTTGGGTACCTCAGGAATCTTCACTGTGGCAGGTGTTAAGAGGCCTGTAGAGGTGGATGAGGATTTTTATTATTTTCTTACCAGGCTTTATGTTGGGTGGTTGAGCTTGCATAGAAATGATTACAATGCTCTTATTGCCTGAATCAAGGTTAAACAGACAAATGCATAGTAATGTCCCTGGCCCCTTAGTTAAAGCTCTCTTAGGCCCTTTCTAACAGCCTGCCACGTAGAACAATACCACTTCCCTGGCTTTATAATGGTCACTAGCTATTGAATTCATGTTAGAATTTCAATTGGGTTATAGTCTGCCAAACATTCATAATATATGCAGAAAAGAAGGATTTGTGTATTTATTCTGATCTTCAATATACATTTTTTGACTAAAATAAAATAAAATAGTTCTCATTAAAACACAACAATAGAAATGCACCAGAATCTTGATTTTTTTTTGTACAAAAGAATAAAAAATGAGAGGCTTTTTAAACTATTAGACTTTGCAAGCTATGGATACTGTTTTGCCAATAACAGATAGGAAAGGCACTAAGGCTAACAATTATAATGGAAAATAATAAAAAAAATTAAACATTGTTCTGTTAAAAACAAAATAATTTCAAAAGGAAGGTAAAATAAGCAGTAGGCTTCAATAGGCTTGTTATATTAAAGGCATTCAGGGTAAGTATAATTCCATTCATTTCAACCTTTGTTTGACATTACAGAATACTGGGCATCACTTGGAGAATGAGGAAAGACAGAAAGGAACCATACATATAACTTCTTCTAGGGGAGATGACAGCTTATTTTGTTAAAATGTTTAAAAACGGCGCATTAAAATGTGAGTTATGAATTTCAGGGGGCCGTACATTGCACGAGAGTACAGTTGAGTGGAAGCAGACAACGCCGTGGGTTGGCGGGAGGGGTACCACGGAGGCCTGTGTTTGCAGTTCAGTCTACCACTCGGACATTTACTTAACTTTTCTGTATCCAAGTTTCTTCTGTGTAATTGGATAGTAACTCTGCTTCGGCTTGTTGCATCGATCAAAGGTCGGTATATGTAGTAGGCTAGCAGCAGCATCTTTCAAAGGGGATAATTACAAGATGGAATGAGCCTGGGTCCCTGTATGACCTTGCAGAGCAAAGCCACCAAAGTAGCTGCGGACCACCTTCTTCTGGACTGCTCAGTGAGGAATCCAGGTCTGCCTTTAAGTGATACGCTAAACTGGCAATGTATGTAAAACACTTAGAATAACAGTACTTCCCAGTTAGTGTCAGCCAACGTTGTGATTCTTCTAGTGACTTCATGGGCAATGTGACATTTGGGCACTAAAAGAGACACCGAGGATAGTTTTTCTTTGTGTAGTCACGTATGTAGGCGAACAGTGTTGGTTTTATTGCAGAAGAAGGGGGCAGATAACTGAAGGAGTAAGTAGTCTGTACTACCCAAAGAAACATCCTGGTTCATTCAACCGTTAGTTCTGGTCCATCCTGGGCACAGCCCTAGTTGTTCATATTTCTCTTCAAAATTGATACCTGTATCAAGAAAGAAAAAGTCCCCAGAATGACATTTAACCACTTCTGTCTGACTAGACAAAATAAAATAACAAGTCTATTTATTTCCCTAACATCTAGTTCAGGGATTGTAGAGTAAAAGGCAATGAATATATATTGAATGACTTAATAAATTTTGAAACCAAAGATTTTAACTTATTTACTTTGAAAATTCTAAAAATGCTGGGCAAGTCTTCCAGGGTATATAGGAAAGGTGGTGATATGAAACTCATGGATACAATGAAGTTGGTGAATGACTTTAATCACTGCTAGTTGAGAATCTAGTTAGAAGCACCAGATCACAGAATGAAGTGGACATAGCCTGGGTTAGCAGTTCTTAACCAGGAGAAGTTAGATCATGCTATAGGCTGGAATGAATACCTCTTGGTATTCGCACTGAAATCCTAGTCTTCAGTGCCGAAGACATCTAACACATGCCTGAAGTTGCTGATATTATCAGTGTACACACACACACACACACACACACACACACACACACACACTCACATACACACACACACTCACACACACACACACACACACACACACACACACACACACATTTTTTCTATACACACATACTCATGTGCCAGTATTACGTCAACTTGACACAAGCTAGGTCATCAGACAGGAAGGAGCCTCCACAATTCAGAAAATGCCTCCATAAGACTGGGCTATATGAAACGCTCCAGCCTTTAGCAAGATCTAACTTCTCCTGGTTAAGAACTGCTAACCCAGGCTATATCCACTTCATTCTGTGAAGACTGGGCTATATGAAATACTTTAGGGCATTTTTAAAATTAATGATTGATGTGGGTGGTGCCATCTCTGGGCTGGTGGTCCTGGGTTCTATAAGAAAGCAGGCTGAGCAAGCCATGAGGAGCAGCACTCCTCCATGGCCTCTGTATCAGCTTTTTGCCTCTAGGTTCCAGGCCAGCTTGAGTGCCTGTCCTGACTTCCTTCACAGATGGACTACAATGTGAAAGTGTAAGCCAAATAAACTCTGTCCTCCCCAGCTTGCTTTTGGTCAGGGTATTTCATCATAGCAATAGCAATCCTAACTAGGACACTATAATAAAATTTAATCTATAAATCAGAGGTGGTGAGAACTGAATGATTATGATAATAAAGTATAACATTATAACAATATTTTTAAATAAAACTTAGATGCAGTTAGTCTCTCTGTTTAATTTCTGTAATTCTTTACTCAATGCTTCGGGACTGTGGTTAACTGAGGGCAACTGAAGGCTATGGTTAAGCAAGGACTACTATATTTGGAGATTTAAAGAGGCAGTTAAGTAAAAAAGAAGTCACCAGGGTGGGCCCAGATCCGATATAATTGATGTTCTTATGAGAAGAGAACATTAGGACAGACGGCGAGCTTCAGAATTATGGAGGAACAGAGGGAGAAGTGGACCCTCTGTACACCAAGGACAGAGGCCTTGGAAGACATCAGCTCTGTTGACAACTTCATCTCACCCGTCTAGTTTCCAGATCTGTGAAGGAATTTCTGGCACTTGGCCACCCCATCTGGGGTACTTTGTTAGGATAGCCCTAGTGACGGGAGCCATAAGCCTAAGTGACCCTTGACACACATGCCGCCATATTTGGGCTTCTCTCCTCTTTTCTTAGATCTAGGCCTTACTTAAGTCTCCATGGCACCAGAACCTCTTCTCAGAAATCAGGTGACCGTGCTGCAGTTAGGCAAGAGTAGATAGATAGTCCCCATAGCAACAGTCCCTGCCGGCCGAACAACCCATGATTAAAGTCCCCTCCCTGCTTGCACCCCCCCTTGCCCCTGCTTATATATGCCCTAAGAGTAAAATAAAATTTTGGAGCTTGATCAGACATCCTGTCTTGCTCTCATTCTTTGTGTCTCTTGTCCCTCTCATTCGCCAGCCCTCCCTTCAGGTCCCCATTGAAGACCCCGCTGGCTGGGGAACCCTAGAATCTTAGAGAACCCTAGGGGCTTCTCTAAGGTAGCATGGTAAAGCTGGGACCAGGTTGAAAATCATCCATCAAGCTATAGGACGGAAACCAGGAAGACATTTCATAATGGTTCTGCCCCTATGCCCCTAATGGTGATTGGTAACTGGAAGTTACTTCCTAATTGTATTCTCTCTCCTTGTCTCTTTCTCTATATTTCTCCTCTCGGTCTCTTTTTATTTCTCTCTCCATCTCTCACCCTTCTTCCCTCCATTCTCTTTTCTCACAGCTTTATTAATATGCAATTCACCTAGGATTCAATTTACTCACTAAAAGCATTCGATGAATAATTGTGGTGATAATTTGTTTGTGCTCTAACAAATAAAGCTTGCCTGGAGAACAGAGTCTGGAGCTAGCCACTAGTTAATCAGAGAGTTCAGGCAGTGGTGGGGCACACCTTTACTCTCAGCACTTAGGATCTCATGCCTTTAATCCCAGCACTAGGGAGGCAGAGACAGGAAGTGATGTGGTTGGGCAGGGAGAGAGGACTATAAGACAGGAGGAGACAGGAGCTCATCCCTTTTAGGCGGAGGAGTTGGCGAGGTCAGAAGTGGCCATGGCTTGCTCCTTGGTCTCTCTGATCTCTCAGTATTTACACCTATATCTGACTCCGGGTTTCTATTGTTAAGACCAGTTAGAATTCACACTACAAATAATTTCTAGTATATTCTCAGAATTGCAACCTTCAATACACCACTCTAAGTACTTTTATATCATTCTTATCACTGTACACCCTGTCTTAGTTATTTTTGCATTGCTATGACAAAACACATCACCAAGGCAACTTATAAAGGCAAGTGTTTACTGGGCTCTGCTCTCAGAGAGCAGAGCAAAGGCATGGTGGCAGGGCCAGCTGAGAGATCACATCTTGATCCACAAGTAGGAGGCACAGATCACAGGGGAATGGTACTAGTCTTTTGAAACCCGGAAGCTCACCTCCAGTGACACACCTCCTTCAGCAAGACCTCCTCTCCCAATCCTCCCCAAATAGTTCAGTCGATGAGTGACCAAGTATTCAAACAACATATGAGCCCATGGGTACCGTTCTCATTCAAATTACCACCGCCTACTCCTTGGCCCCTGTAACACAAATTGCTAAATGGTCTTTTAATAAAAAACAAAAAACAAAAAAACAAAACCCTCAAGTCAGATATTGGGGTGAAAGCTGAAAGATCAGAGAAGCAGAACAAGCCACAGCCACCTCACCTCGCCAACTCCTCAGCTGATCCTGTTTCCTCAGACTGGAAGCCTCTGAGTCCTCATCTGAATGGATCTCAGCTGAACTGCTTTACCCACTAGCTATGAAATCCTCAAGAGGGAGGGAGGGAGGGAGGGAGGGAGGGAGAGAGAGAGAGAGAGAGAGAGAGAGAGAGAGAGAGAGAGAGAGAGAGAGAGAGAGAGAGGAGAGAGTGTTCCTGTTCCCTCGTGCCTTACATTTCTGTGTCCTGCCATATTACTTCCTGGAATTAAAGGTGTGTGTGTGCTTCCCAGTACTGGGATTAAAGGTGTGTGCCACCACTGCCTGGCTCTGTTTCTCTTCTAGACTGAATCAATCTCATGTGATCCAGGGTGGCTTTGAACTCACATAGATCCAGATGGATCTCTGCCTACCAAGTGATAGGATTAAGGGTGTGTGCCACCACTGCCTGGCCTCTATGTCTAATCTAGTGGCTGGCTCTGTCCTCTGATCCTCTCTGGTAAGCTTTATTGGGGTGTACAATATATCACCACAGACCCCCATAGGCTTGTGACCATATAATAATGCCAAATGCCATTAGTCCAGCCGCCAGAGCTCCCATAGTCTTTTACAGTCTTAACACTGACGTTCAAAATCTTTTCTGAGACTAAAGGGAATTTCTTTCTTTTTTTTTTTTTGGTTTTTTTGAGACAGGGTTTCTCTGTGTAGCTTTGCGCCTTTTCCTGGAACTCACTTGGTAGCCCAGGCTGGCCTCGAACTCAAAGAGATCCACCTGCCTCTGCCTCCCGAGTGCTGGGATTAAAGGCGTGCGCCACCACTGCCCGGCTTAAAGGGAATTTCTTAATTGTAACTCCCTGTGAAATTAGAAATCAAAATACACTTTCAAGACATGGTGGAACAGAATGTACATTATCATCCCAAAAGGGAGGAATTGAGGCACAGTAAAGAAATACTGGACAAAGGAAGGACCTACAACCCAGTGGGGCAAACTCCAAATCCTGTGGTTCCATGTCTGATGTCAGAAGGTTCCCATGTCTCTATCCGATGGCTTGGCTGCCTGTGATGCACTTCTCTCTCGGGCTCCTTCCACTCCCTGTGTGCAGCTCTCTGTGGCCGGTGTTCCACAGCTCTGGCATTTCTACCATTTTAAGGTCTCCAATGCAATCCAGGCCTCACTTTCATAGCTTCATGAAGTGGCCTCTCAAGGCCTCCACTTAGGGACTTCCCTGGCACATGCTTGGTGTCATTGTGATGTGATTCTCATTTTCTAAATTTCTTAGCTATTCCATCCCCTTTAAGTTACCATACACATTAAGTTACCATATGCATTGTTTCAAGACATCATCTTTAAGTGTAGAAAACATTTAAAATTAAATAATCCAAGAAGTCATCTAATAAACAAGAAAGCATGTGACTACCATGCACTTCTTCGTACTATTTCAGGCCAGCATAACTACATGCTAAGTGGCCTTTTGTAGAAATCCAGCTGTAATAATATGCCTCATTTGGAATGTATTAGGAATATATTTCTTTTACTGCCTTTTCCAAAAGAAGAGAATCATTAGGAAGTTTTCTCTTCCTTTGAACTTAGTAAGGAATTGTGTATGAATTATGCTCAATTTTCATTGAATTTCTCCAAGTTATTATGCTATGCCTGACATGAGCATCAGCGATGAGATGATATCAGAGGCACACAACACAAGGATGGTGTCAGGACTGTTGTGAAATGTCTCTAGTGCAAGTTGGCAAACACTCTGGGATGAGAGTTGAATTCTCGTGATGTGCTCATCTTAGAAACCTTGTGGAGCAACATGGTATGACCGCCGCTTGTTGCACATTCTGTGTTAGGAGCTGTTTGTAAAGGAGTTCTTCAACTCTGCAGTTTTCCTCATGTGGTCTCTGCACTGAGCAGCTATACTGTAGGATGCTTCATGTTGTTTACCTTGTACAGCTGTTTGCTTGAGAAACACAAGGAATGGCTTTGAAAACAATTATTTTTTAAAAGAGATTAGGGGCTAGAAATGCTGTGGAGATGTGTGTTAATCTCCTCTTCTGAATCTAAAGCAGCCGGGAACAGCCAGCTCATTGTTAGGTGTGGTGATTATGAATGGGGCACCTCTGTGTGAAACCGGCAAGTTCTTCTTACAAGACCTTCCAAGCAGAAAATAATCTTTTCATTTCCTCTTCTTTACCTCCCAGAAGGGGGAGGGGATTTGCAAATAAACCCAGCTTTATACACACTCAAGAATATATGGGTTAATTGGTTCCTTGGATTGGTCAATCTAGCTACAGGAAGGGTGATAGCAGAGAAATCATGTAGGGTTCAGAAGGTCTTCCTGAATGTTAAATGGAACAGCTATTTTAGTGTTCCTACTGTGTTAGTTAAGGGTCTCCAGAGAGACAGGGTTAATAGGAGATACATAGATAATAGATAGATAGATGGTAGCTGGGTAGGGGATGGATAGATGTGGGAAGATTCATTAGAGGAACTGGCTCACGTGCCTGTCATTGTCACCGAGAAGTCATACAACAAACAGGTCAGTTGTAGCTGGATACCCTGGAGTGCTGATGGCTCAGTCCAGGTATCAGCCTCAGAAACAGGGAAGCTGATGTTGCAGTTTTTCATTCATTCTAATACTGAAGGCCTGATAAATAGGGTGAAAGGGTATTGTCATATCAGCTCCTGGAGAAAAGAAAGAATGCAATGTCCTTTTTCTCCGTTTTGCTTCTGTGTCTTAATTCTGAATCTGACCACACTGAGTCCAGTGTGCCCTCTGTCATCTTTGATGATCTGTAGAAATGTTAATAGACACCTAGAAATGTTTTACCTGTTTTCTTTGATTCCTTAATCTAGTCAAATTGCCACCTAACATTAATCATCACAGGACCCAACACAGATAACACAGAATCCAAACATAGGCAAATACAGCATTGATGGAAAGAGCAGATATTATTATTATTATTATTATTATTATTATTATTATTATGTGTGTGTTTGTGTGTGTGTGTGTGTGTTGTGTGTGTGTGTGTGCATGTGTGTGCTCTGTCATATAGTGTATATGTGGAGCCCAAAAGTTGACTTTGTGATTTTGAGATGATTTTTCAATCACCACTATTCTTTCTTCCTCCCTGCCCTGCTTCTTTCTTTCTTTCCCTTCCTTCCTTCCTTCCTTCCTTCCTTCCTTCCTTCCTTCCTTCCTTCCTTCCTTCCTTCCTTCCTTCTTCTCCCTCCCTCCCTCCCTCCCTCCCTCCCTCCCTCCCTCCCTCCCTCCCTTCCTTCCTTCCTTCCTTCTTCCTTCTTCCTTCCTCCCTCCCTTTCTTCCTTCCCTCCTCCTCTTCCTCCTCCTTTTTTTTCTGCTTCTTCTTCCTTCTCTTCCTCCTTCCTTCCCTCCCTCCCTCTCTCTTTCTCTCTGAAACAGGGTCCCTCACAGCTTGGCTGGACTAGCAACATAATCTGCCCCCCATCTCTGAACCCCGTTTTGCACACAGCACTAGTGCTGGGGGTACAAGTGGGCCTCCATGTGAAGTTAGGATGGGATATTTGAGTGACAGGCACTTTCCTGCAAAGCTGTCTCTCCAGCCCCATCAAAGTATCGTTGTTTTATTGATATTCTCATTTGTTTTGTCTTCTGACCTTTACTTGACCTTTTCATCAAGTGTCTTTTCCTTTATTGCTTTTTACTGGGTTGCCCATTTTTCACTAAGTTACAGAAATTTTACAACTATTTCTATATATAGTTGTATACAAATACATGTGATGTGAGTTATTTAATATAGTAATACTATCTCTTTTACTAGTGGTCACTTTTTTTAAAGTTTTTTTTCCCCTTTATTTATCCTATAGGAGTAACCTACGTGGGTGTGGATATATAGTTTTATTGAAAATATATTCAAAATCATTGAGAATATTGTATAGTTAATAGTACATATATTTGTTTTTCACAGTCTTATTCTGTAGCCCAAGAAGGCCTGAGTAATCCTCTTGCTTCAGCCTTCCTGGGTACTGGGATCATAGTGATGAGCAAGCATGTCCAGTTCTTATATTTTGAGTAGTACGTGTTTTAGTTAAAGTTTCTTCAGGTTGTTGAGAATGAACCTAGGCGTTCACACATGCTGGACTAATACTCTACCACTGAGCTGTATCTTTAGCTCAAATTTTGAGTATTGATAAAGCCTTAATGCCATAGTTTGGTTAAGATGTTTGCAAACCGGTTCATTATTGAAGGCATGGTCTTCATCTGGAGAGAGGTCTCTTAGAAGGTGATTGGATTGGAAGGAAAGGAACATCATCAATGGATCAAGCTCCAGATGCTCTCCAGCTGAATAGACCATTGGGAGGTAGAACTTAGCTGGAGAAAATGCATTGTTAAGGATGTACCTGGGAACAGTGTATTCTGTCATGTCCTCTGCCTGTCTTGTGATTCCTAAATGCAGTGATGTGAGTGACCTCCTCTGTCATATGTTCCTTCTGCCATCTCTAGCTTCTCTTCAGGCCAGAACTAGAGCCAGTTGATCATGGCTCAAAACCTCTAAAACTATGAACAAAAACAAAGTTTTCTTCTCCTTACACCACGTTTCCAAGTTGTCTGGCACAGCTGTGAAGAGTCTGCTGACAAACTTCCTCACTTTTGTTTTTTTTACAAAATCATAAAACCCTGCATCCTATATAAAGATTTTCCCTCCACCTGAAGTTTATGGAGGCATGTGACATTTTCCTTCTTAGAAACATCATCATTTTTGTCATTTCAGTTAGGTTAAAGTTCTATCTCAAATTAATTTCTATGTCATGTTTGAAGAATGAGTTAAAGTTTAGCTTGCTTTCTGTATGCACACCTTATTGCGCCATCACCGTTAATTAAAAAAACGCTTTTTCCTATTTTGGCCCATGGACTGGCTAGTGTTACGTCAACTTGATACAAGCCTTAGTCATTTAGGAAGAGGGAACTCACTTGAGAAAGTGCCCCTGCCAGAGTGACTTGGGGGCAAGCCCGTGTTGTATTTCTTGATGAGTGATTGATGTGGGAGAGCCCAGTCCAATGTGGGTGGTGCCACCCTGGTTGGGTGGACCTGAGTTCTATAAGAACGCAGGTGGAACAAGCCATGGAGAGAAAACCAATAAGCAGCTCCTCTCCATGACTTCTGCTTCAGTTCCTGCCTTGAGTTCCTGTCCTAACTTCCCTCTGTGATGGATTTGTGACCCAAGAGTTGGAAATTGAAATAAACGTCCCACTCCAAATAACTTATGGTCATGATATTTTATTACAGCAATAGAAACCCTAAGACAGCCCAATAGATTGTTTTGGAACACTTTTAAAAACATGTTAGTATGCAATGGTGAGTCTGTTTCTGAACTTTTTCTGTCCCATTGTAAAACTGTCTGGTTTCCTCCAGTGTCCCAGTGGGTTGGTATTAGAGCTTTACTGTAAGTACTGGAATTAGCCCTCTAACTTGGTTCTATTTCTTTCATCTTTGAGATTATAATATAATCACATTTCTCCCTTCCCTTTCTTGTCTTCAAACTATCCCATACACCCTTCACTGCTCTCCTTCAAATTCATGCTCTCTTTTTCACTAATTGTTATTGTATGGGCATATGTATCTCTCTCTCTCTCTCTCTCTCTCTATATATATATATATATATATATATAATATATATATATATATATTATATTTCCAAATATATCCTGTTCAGTATGTATGATGTTACCTCTATGTATGTTTTTCAGAACTGGTCATTTAGCACTGGACAACCATTTTAGCTGACTGAAATAAATATTGTACGCAGGCTACTAGAGACAGCTGAATGGTATTTATGCTGGAAACCTGCATCTGTAACTTCTTCCGTGAGATCTCTGTTTTGGGGATGGGAAGGCATCAAGTCTAATCAGAACCTGAGCTGGCTTTTCTTTCTGCAGCTACTTTCCACATTTCCTCCATGGGTCTTGCAGTTGAGCCGAGGGTGAATCAGAACGGTTTTTCTCCATAGTTTTGCTGTACAAGTTCATCCTTTCAAAGTCTCTCCCCACGCTCAGGGCCTCCCTCTGTGGGAGGCTTCTTTTAATTACTTAATAGCCACTAGCCTGATTGGGGCTGAGGGAGTGAGCCACTTCCCATTATCCCCTTTAAGCGTCAGTCTTAACTAGGCCCTGTATCCTTGGACCTCAAGAGTGGCACTTCCCAAATGAGCCTGCCCTCCTTCCTATGGTACTCACACGCTACCTTTCATCTCTGGCATGTTTTGCGGGGTAGCAAGTCTTTCTGTCCCTCATTTGTATGAGATCTTGGAGGATCTGGGTCCAGTATGGTTTCTTCCTCTACCCAGGGATAGAGGACCACTCCTCTGTTTTGTGGCCTGGTCTCCCAGCTGGACTGAAGTTTCACTTGGGCTCAGGAATCTCAGGGACTCTTTAAGATTCCTCCAGCTGCCCCTTGCTGGGGCATTTATTCTGTAAGGGCAATAGAGGAGAGGACTTCGATGGAGCTGCGACCTTCCCCAAGAGGCTCTCTACTCCCCCAAGCTCCCACAGCAAGAGAAGTGTTCTGTGGCCTCCCACCCCGTCCCCAGCCTTCCTAGCCAGTACATTGTAATGACTGTAGAGACGAGTAAGCACTAACCGCTATGGTTTGCAGGGCTTCCACACAATCAATGCCTATGCAATTCCCTAATGGATGGATCATCAGCAACTCATTTACACTGAACCCCCTTTTTCTCGAATGACACTGATCTTCCTCCAGACGGGTGTCTGACTCTCTTGGGGAGGCACTTGGCTTTCTGCTTTTAGACTAGACTTTCGGTTTGAAGACTTTACCTCTCTAATGGATTCGCAAAGATGTGCGGCTTTAAAAGATTCCCCAACCTTTCCTTGTTGTCAGGAGGATCTCCTTTCAGCTTCCCTCGTAATAAGTGGCAGTTAGAAGCCCTCCTCAGTCTGTGTATTAGGTATTATGCAATGAAACGAATATCTTTCAAGTTTTCACATTTCACTGGATTATTTCTGTTTTTGCCGCTGATTCTTTATTCATTTCCCGCTTGCTCCCCCACCAGATGTCTGTCTACCTTGTTCCTTTCTCCACCTTGTCCTTTAATAGGTTCAGGTTTCTCAGTATGAACAGCTCTTTCTCTCAAGTCTACACTTCTGCCATTATTCAGTTTCCTTTGGATTTGGAATCCTTTTCCTTTCCATTTTGTATTTACATTTCTTCACTCTGCATGCCTCATGACTGTCCTATGAAAAGGAAGCCATTTCTATCAGCGGGTTAGCAAGAGGATTTAGAAGGATTTCTTCAGTAGATATTTAAATTTGCATTTCTATCTTCGGTCTATAGAATGTCTAATTATTGAGTGCATTCTGCCAGTAATTACTGGGTGACTAATAGATTTTTAGATAACCTCACGGACTTCACTGTTTCTACCTGTCAGTCCTTCCACTCTGCTGTTTCTGGGCTTGTATTTCTGGCCGGCTGCCTGGCACCTCCAACAGTAGTTCCTCTTGATACTTTATCTTATACAGTCGCCTCATCTCCAAGTTTCTGCTCATCACCTCATTCCAGGCACTATTCTAGAATCTTCTTGTCATGATCGTCTCTCCATCCTTGCTCACACTTCTTTTTTTTTTTTTTTTTTTTTTGGTTTTTCGAGACAGGGTTTCTCTGTGTAGCTTTGTGCCTTTCCTGGAGCTCACTTGGTAGCCCAGGCTGGCCTCGAACTCACAGAGATCCACCTGGCTCTGCCTCCCGAGTGCTGGGATTAAAGGCGTGCGCCACCACTGCCCGGCGCACACTTCTTATTATAACAATTTCACCTTTTAAATTTTCTCTGCGTCTGCCCTTTACTGCTTCTGGTTGAGTCCCAGAGTTAGCCACCGTCTCTCCTTTTGAGTAGCTTTCATGCCATCCTTCTGAAGCTGCTGTACCGGAGAGCAGGCCACCAGAGTTCCTCCATTGTCAGGTGTCCTGGCTCTAAAGCTTCGTCCTGTTTTGACAGTTTGTCAACCATGCTGTTATGTTTATAGCGAACATGTAACAGTGGAATATACTACATGAGAATAATGTACCAGGTCAGTTTCCATCTGATTTAAAAACAATTATAGTGATAACAAAAATCCTCAATTTTTCATTATTAATTATTGTCTATTATAGTCTATTATAAATCCCAGGAAGCTCATTTTAGTTCAAAATGATCACTTTTCATGTAGTCTCCAAAACAGTATTGTGATTTAAAAAGCTGTCAGCAATAATCCTTGGGACTTCGGTATTATCACGGAGAGGAAAAAGCTAACACAACATTTTTCTTCCATTAGTCATGGCTTCTTAACTGATGCTTCTAGCTCCAATTTGTCTGTTGGATTCTCCATGCTGCCACAAATGCTGTTCTATTACCAAAGTCTACCAGATCTTATTCTGATACCTAGGGGTTATTCCTTGTTATCTATCAAAATAGCCCAGTGATTGCAGACCTTTCACCCACAGGGCTATTGCTCCAACCTCACCTTACCTTCACTAGTCTTATTTGACATCTCTAGATGTTTCCTGCCGTCTACAGAAGATCAAATACATTTTTTTTTTAGTGTGGCATTTGACACCATATACTCAAAATACAGCCAGCATCAGTTCATGAGTTCAATGAATGATGGTACGGGCTGAACTATGTTCACATTGCCACTACTATTGATTCTTCCGGTACTTTCTTATGTTATTCTTGGCTTTTAATGTGTAGCAATCTTTGTACCTTAAACACTAAGTGACCTCCCTGCTGCTACAGGATCTTGTTCTGTGTCACCTGCTAAGCCTACCATGTTCCATTCATTCTCTTTCCTCCTGTTCTCTCTTCCTGAATTCCCCCCCCACACACACACAGTGAACTGAAGTCTTTACACGTGGCTTAAAAAATAATAAATGAATAACTCTTTAGTCAAACTGGAGTTGTTTATAAATTTTGCTTTTAAGACTGAAAATATCTTTATAAAGAAAATACTACTTTGGTCTATAACCATGAAAAGGCAGGGTGCTGGTAGCAAGTTGGGGGTGCCTATGGGAGGCGGGGGTGGGTAACAGGGAAGATGGGGAATTCAGGATGTGCTGAATCCTTGTTTGAGCTCTCTCTTTTGGACCTGAGGTGGCTTGGCAAGATCACCAGACTCCCTGGAATTCAGTCAGAACACTGTTGCCACAGGCAATTATTCTGCAAAGACAAGGCAGATGGGCGTGTACTGTATCCCAGTTGACCCCATGGTGAATTCAGGAAGCTTTTTCAGCATCAGTCAAAATGAGGGCAGTTTCTATTCTCAGGCTCATTTCTATCTTGGCTTTTTAAAACATAAAATGTTTATTTAAAAGTCAGCAGGGGAGACCCCTTTCCTGATGCCAAGTCTTGTTTTATCTCTTCTTGGTCAGAAGCACTTAACAGGCAAACACATAAAGTGACTGTTGAAGGTAATTCCTTATTCCGGGTTCCAAACAAAGGGGAAAAAACCTTGCAAAATGGCATTGTTTGGGAGCAGCGATATGCATATTGTAGCATTTCATTAAATCCTTCTCATTTATGTGCATCACTCTCGAAGGTTACTGACAGTTGATTTAAAATATGTATCACTTTAGAGGGTGAGAGTACGTAAAATCACTAAATCAAATTTGCCATGAACATCAACTCAGAAAAATTAAACCTGTGGACAGTCACCAAGGACAAAAGGCCAATGCGCTCCCATATACTATATATTTCCTGGTCTTGAGTTGGCTGAATAACTAATTTTTCTTGCTTTTAAGTGTGACTGTGGGGTTCCTGTTGGAATCTTTGCCCATTTAGAGTCGATGCTTTGTGTACCAGCAGACTAGAGAGGATCTTATAGAAGAGGCTGTATTTAAGTCCTCTCTTCCGAGGGGGCATTTCCAACACAAAGAGTCAATGGACTTCTTGTGTGCCTCGCTGGAGTCAGCCATTTTCCTTCTGACAAGAGTCCTTGGCAGTACTTTGCTCTGTCAAAACGAAGGGGCCAACATTCACATGTTGAGAAACTATGGGATGTCCTTTTCACGCCGTCTTTCTTTCTGTATCACTGTCATTTCCTTTGTTATGTCTGGGGTTTCATCCTACAGATTGTCGGCTACAGGTGAATGGAAGTGTCTGTAAATGTCAACAAGAGGACATAACCCATCTTCTCTGCTTAGCTGTTTGATGGTGGCCCGGATCTGGAGAAGGTTCTAAGTGTAGCCTGGCTTGCAAACCTGTCTTTTGCAAAGGAATCAGGTGAGATGAAAATGTTGGCTTGATTTAAGTGGCTAGGAATCAATATCGATCACTTCTAAGAAGCTGCTGGCATACTTATTTTTCAGGGAAATATGAGCCTTGTGATGAAAACTTCCTATGCTCTAGACATGGTGTTGGCACTGGGATTGAAGAAGCAAAATAGCTTTTGCCTTTGGGCACTCAGAATCTGCTGTTTGGAGCAAGGGGCTGCTGGATGAACTATGTCAGTGCATTGTGGTACCTGGCTGGTAGAGATCATGCATAGACTGCTACTAGTTATGGCCATTCCAGGAAGCTCCAGACCCCAGGAAAATATTTATTCAAGGAACCTGTCTACATATAAATAATTTAATAAAAATATGTATTGTAGAGTCATGGTCCCACTTGAAGTATTTTGACTTACTGATAAGGAGTAGACTGCTGTGAGAAGGTCTATATGTCAAATTACTCTGATTGGTCAATAAATAAAACACTGATTGACCAGTGGCTAGGCAGGAAGTATAGGTGGGACTAACAGAGAGGAGAAAAGAAAGAACAGGAAGGCGGAAGGAGTCACTGCCAGCCGCCGCCATGACAAACAGCATGTAAAGATGCTGGTAAGCCACGAGCCACGTGGCAAGGTATAGATTTATAGAAATGGATTAATTTAAGCTATAAGAACAGTTAGCAAAAAGCCTGCCACAGTCATACAGTTTGTAAGCAATATAAGTCTCTGTGTTTACTTGGTTGGGTCTGAGTGGCTGTGGGAATGGCAGGTGACAGAGATTTGTCCTGACCGTGGGCCAGGCAGGAGAACTCTGGCTACAGTAGACCACTGAAGGGAAGAAATATTTAGATTTCCTTTTTCAGAGTCCACACCCTATTGTTTCGTGTTCCTTATTGTCAAGAGTGCTATATTTGCTTGAGTGGATAGTCTCATCACAAGGAAAATGTATAGAATCGACACTGTCATGGCCTTTAGGAACCTGCTCAAATTGAAACAACATATACATTTTTTGCTCTGCAGTTCCCTCACCCCAAGCATTTAATGATAGGTATAAGATTTCTCACAGGCCATCTCAACCATTAGGCAACTGGTGAATACTCGCTTGTCAAAGATAGGTCCCGTGATTCAGTGGTGATGACTATAAATTCAAGTCTTCCCTAGATTTTAGAAAAATATGGATGTTAAATTATTTTTTGATCATGTTAAATGCAAGCCCACTGTCCACAAACGTCTTCTTTTAGGCCATGATCAAACACTCTTAGGTTACCGTCTTTTTCAATATCAATTTCACTCATCCTTCTGGACCCTTTCTCTAGGGGGTAAAAGAGGAACTATGGCCAGTCATTAGAGTGAAAGAGATCCTATCAGCAGGAAGAAAATCCATTCTTTGTCTTCCTTATTCAGAATGCTTAACAGTACTTAAAGGCCACACTGTCCATGCAGTGAACAGAGGTAAGGGTGGATGTTGATGAGGAGGACCTGCTTACTTTACAAAAAGATAAATTAAAAAAAAAAAACAAAAAACCTCCAGAGAGGAGGCATCCAGCCTCAGGGAGGAAGCTCTGACCCTTGACATGAAGGTCTTGGGGTAGAATAACTTTCTTCTGTTGAGTGCGAGGAGGGAGAGAGCACACATAGAAGAAAAGACCCATGCTTTCTCTCTCCATTCTGGGTAATGGGTGTCAGACCAGATGCAGTGATATGGTCAGGACACAGATAGTGCTCACCCCCCAAATGTTTACATGGAGGGCTCAGGCACAAGGGCTGATGATAGACTCTCAGAGCCCCAGAGTCCGGATCGTATCTCCAGTCCTGTGTTAGCATGACTCACTCCAGATCGATGTGTCCGCAACGTATTCATCAGATTACCCTTCTGCCAGCACCCACATTTAATGGTACACAAAGAAAAGCCTGTAAGGAACAACAACAACAACAAATTGTATTCGTTAAATTTGTTCCTTGACAATTTCACACATGTACAAAATATGTAACAGCCACCATCACCCGTGCCCTCTCCCACCTTCCCACTCTCTCTTTCTCACATTCTTATCTTTTGGTTTTGTGCTCCACCAGGCTTAATGAAGTCTGTCTGTGTTACTATGGGTTTGGAGCTATCTGCTGGAGCATGGTAGTGCAGCAGCACTCAATTGAGGACAATCACGTTTCTCTCCCAGAATCTATCAGCAGTTAATAGTTCAGCAATAAGGATTTGTTCCCTATGAGCCGGCGGGGGCGGGGGAGGGGCTCCTCTTTCCATGACTGCTTGTTGACAGGGACAGTCTTGTCTAGGCCCAGTGCAGGCAACTGTAGTTTTGAGCTCATGATTTGCGATGGTTGTGTTACGTTTGGAGAATGGCATCCCTCAGCATTTCACTCTATCTTCTGACTCGGACATACTTCCCATTTTATCTCCTGCGGAGTTCCCTGAGCCTTAGGGGTGGCGGTGTGAATGTCTCGTTCATGGCCAAGCCCTCAACTATTACTTGTAGTGGTATTTGCTGCACCCATGACCTTGGGCTGTACGGGCACAAAAGAGGCGGTGCTTCCTGCTGTACCTAACCACTTAAAAGGGAAGGGAGAGGAGTCATGAAGGCCTTCTCCCTGGTTCCTGCTTCCTGGCTTGAGCAGACTGCCGGGTGGATTTGCTCCTGGTCAGAACAGAGGACAACTTCAGCAGTCTACTCGGTTCTGTATCCGTGAGTGTATCTCCTCCATTTATATCCTAATAAATTCCCTAGTACTCCTTGAGCAGACTCCCATGGATTTCTTGATTTACTCACTTATTCTTGCCATACAGGGAAACTATGAATCTCCAAATTCACGACTATTCAGTACAAAGAGAAGCTTCTCTGGTTAAAAGAAATAATTAGAGATGTCTGACTAAGCTAGGAATAAAGCCACCAAGTGACCCAGCTACACACCCAAAAGACTATGTATCATACTTTGGAGATACTTGCATAGCTCTGCCCACTCCTGATCTATCCACACTAGTTATGACATGGAAGCCTTGATGTCAAGAAGATAGTGAAAATGTGCTACCTGGACACAATAGAATTTTATGCAGGTGTAAAGAAAAATGCCATCATGAAATTTGTAGAGGAATGGATAAAACTGGAAAAAAATTAAGTGAGATAATACTGGCCCCAAAACACAACTCTACATGTTTTCTCTCACATGTGGATTCTAGCCTCAACTCTTCAGGTCTGTTTGTTTAACATGGAGTGCATGTGAAAGCCAGGGCACTAGGAAGAAGGACCTGGCAGGAGACTGCTTTAGGGAGGAATGATAGAACCAGGCAAAAGAAAAAAAGGAGGAATTGGGAGGGTGGAAGGGCTTGGGAGAGGTGGGAAGACAAATGTCTAGAGGCAGAGAAAGATGATTGAAAAAAGAGAAGAGTATGTAAAAACTATACAGAGACATACTTATAACCCAAATAAAAAAATGTGAGAGATTGGAAGGGACTTACCCTACATGACTAGATAATGCTGCTTCCAGAAATAGGATGTTACTAAACAAAACTCCCAGTTCTGAGTATGGGATACCTCCTCAGGAGTTTGTCAGAGTGGCCCTAGAGGCCCCTAAACCTGTAGAGACTCTGGTCAGCCTTCTTGGTTGCCTTCCAGAGTTAGAGGAGAAGAAAGCACTCATGCTCAAGACATCATGCACCCTGGTTGCAATATATAGAGCTGGAGCTGAGCTGGAAGTTTCTTCCCAGAGCTTTCAAAGGGTTAGAAGGTGTTACGTGGTTTCCCAGAGGACAAAAGGCATAAGTGGTCTTACCCCACTGATAACCCTTCAAGCAAACCAACAAACAATCAAACAAAGGCACAAACCCCCAACTTGCTGGGCAAAATGTGCTCACTTGTTCAATAGTGGCTTGATTGTTGCAGGAGTAACCAACCACCATCTGAATGTATGTGGGGCTTTCTCCAGGAAAGGGAACCCATGTCTGATATTGTGAGCCTGGTTAATAGCCTACGTCTGTGCAGATGATAGGCCCGAGTACTAACTTCTTTTGTTACATAACTAGATTGATGTAGTATCAAACTGCCTTTTGAATCTTTATTTATATCCCTAGCACAGTAGTTTTTAACAGTGTGGATTAGTTTGTATTGGTTTGTGTGATTGAAAGCATGTAACAAGTTCAGAACTATTGGTTAGAGTTATCTATGATGTACTTGGTTGGAGTTGATTCATTCTTCTTTAATGAGTAGCATGACATTATATACATAGACTACCACGTCCCTTCTCTTATGCACAGATGGCCCAGTGGATTCTAGTTTGGGGGTGTTGCACACTGTTGATATGAACATTCCTGTGTATGTCTTTCAGTAATCATCTACCTTCATTCTTAGCAGGACATACACCTGGAATTGGAGGTCATAGGGCAATGCTTGCATGCTCAGCTTCATAGGTGCTATGGATGATGGTCAAAGTAATTTCCTTATTTATTCTCATACCAAGAGAAGACAAGCACCCTAATTTCGGAGTGTACACATGGCATGGGCGAGTGAGAAGTGCCATTGTGTTTCTCTGATGATGTTAAGTTGGTCAGGTTTTCCAACTTCTATTGACAATGTTTGTATCTTCTTTGAAGTTTCTGTTCATAGCCTTTAGCCTTTCTCTTCTCTTGGACTCTCTGCCAGACTGTCTTCCAGACTGTGAGATTTACAAATTGAAACATCCCAGCCTTCCATGACTTAAGGTATATAGTTTATAGCTAAACAAAATGTATCAAAGAACAATACAAGAAGAGCTGCGTGGGTGGAGCTTCATCTACCAAACAAAGGTTAGCAGGTAGCCTTAAGGGCAATAATAAAATCAACTATACTATTGAATGATAGGGGCCATAGCTTAATATATGCCTACTACATGATATGGAGCAGGGCAAGTTGTTCAGAAGAGATGAAAACAGTCATATTTATTACTAGAATTGTGAGCCACATCATGGACATGCACAGAAAGAGAACGTGGAATTGTCTAAATCCCAGTGCCAATTTTACAAAATGTCAGTGTTGGGGAAGCAGATAAACAACACGATTCAAGTTTTAAAGTAATGAATCAACCCATGTTGTTCCTAATTTACAAATTATGCTCTTGCATCATAGTTTAATTGTACCCTAATAAATGACTTGCCATTTTCAAATATTGATTAATTGCATTAAAAATTTCATAATTTTCAGACTTCTTTGTGTAGATTCGTTTAGATACACAGACTCCAGTTACACATTCTGGGTGGGGCACCCCTAAAATCTAATAAGAGCACTGTTAATGAAACTATTATGCAACCCATGCCAATTCTGGGAAGAGATGCAGGAAAGAATTACCAACCCAGAGAATAAAAACAAATCCTCTATATTTACATTTTTATCCTTGTATTTCTTATGGGAGGGGGTGGGAGAAGAAAAGATAGAGGGAAGGAATGAGAGAGGAAGAGAGACACAGAGAGATAAAGAGGAGAGGGAGAAAGAGAGAGATGAAGGGAGGGAGGGAAGGAGAGGGGGAGAGGAAGGGAGGGGTGGAGAGAGGGAGGGAGAAAAGGAAAGAGAGAGAGAGGCAAGGAGGGATGGAGAAGGAGGATATGAAGAAGTCAGGAGAGGGAAAGGTAGAAATAGAAATGAAGGGGAAGGGAGAGGAGAAGGGGAAGGAGATAGGAAGGAAATAGAGAGGAGGAGGGGAGAATGTAGAAATGAAAACAAAACCCAAACAAAGACATCTTACTCGCTAATTTCTTCCAGTCCTCTGATATGGGACACACTGAATTCCTTGCTCTGTGGTGGCATTGGGTGGCACAGTACGGTGTATTTCTAGCTACATTTACTCCTTATTATATAAAAAAAATGTTTTTAAAAATGGAATAGAATATTTTGGTTTAGACCTGCCTTCTCATCTTTCTAAAATTCTACCCCGTTTGCACAGGACCCTTTTCTACTTCCTTGTCGCTGTCCCTTCAACGAGTACCCTTTTCTCCCAAGGAGACCAGCAGCACTTTAGAGGGCGGGGTCTCATAATCCTCATTCTCCAGGATGTTGAGATGGGCACTGAGGACTTCAGGGCAGCTGCCTCTGGCTCTATGGTTTCTACTCTGCACACATCCTGCCCTAGGCCTTGACAGGGCACAAGTGAGCAAATTCCCATTACCAACTAACCAATGATTAACTGAGGAACAACTCCCCTACTGTTCCTTTCTTTGTGGGCCTAGGGTTGGAATTTGTTAGATCTCTGGAGACTAAAGTAATCCACACAACTGGATTATTTCTTTCTCTTTCCCACCCCATCATCCCTTCTTCCTGAAGAACAATGCCCAGAGCCACCTGAGTTCACAGACACTGGCTTGAACGTTCTTCCACACACAGTAGCATTGTGACAGGGGACAGTCAAGGCTTTCAAGGAAGCTGAGGCTAAAGGGGGCTCTTCGTGGTAGAAAAGATTACAAATTAACATAGGTAGAACATGTATCCAGTGTTGTCATAATGCTCTTGCAGAAGACAATAGAGGATAGAAATATCATATTACTTTGCTCTGTATCTTAGTAGTCACTTAGACAATATTATTCCTTAAAGATAGGGGAGAGCAGACATGTCACACGGAGGAAGTGTTTGAGGATTGGAGATGTGAAATACTGTTTTCCGAGGTAACAGTGCATGAACAAAAGAACACGAAATAGAATTAAGATCCCTCCCCCTTTTTGGGGAATGAAGCCCATCCCACTTCAGCAGGTGGTTTTCCATCTAATTAGACTGGGAACTATCATTATTAGATGGTACCCAAAGTTTATGCTATTAACAAATAGTTAAGCACTGTGTTAAACACGACCTTCTGCCTAGGGTCTGAGAGGCAGGACCAGCAGACTAAAGGTCAAAGAGATACCTGAACCTCAAGGATCCGGGTGACTTAAGTAGCTTTTTTTTTTTTCAAATATAATACTTTATTATTATTATTATTATTTTTTTTTTGGTTTTTCGAGACAGGGTTTCTCTGTGTAGCTTTGCACCTTTCCTGGAACTCACTTGGTAGCCCAGGTTGGCCTCGAACTCACAGAGATCCGCCTGCCTCTGCCTCCCAAGTGCTGGGATTAAAGGTGTGCGCTACCACCGCCCGGCCTTAAGTAGCTTTTTTATACGAATCATTACTTAACTTCATGGGGATGTCCACATCACTGTTAGTGGTCAATAGCTGATCACAATTAATTACTATGAAGTGTAGATATTCATTCTGCCTTGGGCGTGTTTATTAGGATTTTGCTTGGGAATGCTTTTGCACCCCTGTATGCATTATTTTCTTCCCTAGAAGAACAGAATGGAATCCTAGTGTCAGGAAAACTAGTTTGTGACATTCCAGTGCAAGTCTGTTCAGATTTATGCATTTATCTGGAATTAAATCCTGAGAGAATCTAGCAATCACTTTACATTAGGACATCATCTAGTATAGATGCTGAATGGACAATGGGAAGAGGTAGAGTATACAGACTGTGGGTAGGTTCTTTATTTAATAATTAAGTGAGATACAGTGGAGAGTTGACTGAAGATACCAGTATAAACATTTTTAGATTATTGGTGCTTATGGAAATGTGTACATGATGACATAATTTCCAGGAATTAACTTTTATTGTTGGCGTACACACTCACTGGTATTTTGATTATGTATTAAGATAAGGATTAAAAATGAGTGTGTTTTATTTAACTAATGCACAGTCCCTTCTACCCTTGTAAGCTGATGCTTGGGTTAGTGAATTTCTAAATAGTCACCCAGAGGATGAAATAATAGCAGCAAGAGCAATTTATTACACACACACTGGTAAGTACACACTAGTTATTTTAAGCAGTACTTCCTAGGACTCAGGTAATGGTTTAAGCACTTGCTGTAGTTCTCATCAAATCCTAGTGAGGTCACTGGCATTGACCATCCCATCTTACACTCTACTTCTTATCAAACCCATTGGTACTTTATTAGACTCTTGGAACTTAGCTTGATATTAGGAAGAGAAGAAAGCCAACTTAAATGACATTCAGGTTCTGACAGCCTGGTGTAACAGAAGGCTTGCCAAACTAAACAAGGTAACAAGGTAACAAAAAAAAAAAAAAAAAAAAAGAGAGAGATGAGGACAGTCCTGTCTCTTACACAGCCTGGTTTAGGGTCTGATCATTTTATTTATGTATTTATGTATGTATGTATTTATTTACTTATTTACTTATGTCTGTTTGTTTGTTTCATTTTTTTTAAGACAGGGTTTCTCTGTGTAGCCTTGACTGTCCTGGAACGTCCTTTGTAGATCAGGCTGGCCTGGAACTCAGAATTCTTGTCTCCCGAGTGCTGGGATTAAAGGTGTGCCCCACCACTGCTCAGCACAGTCTGATATTCATACTGGCTATCAGCTGATTTTTTCCTTCTTCACTTCTATTGGGTTATGGTTTATCACAGAGCAATACTTATGACGGACACCGATGCCGAGTCCCAGCATAATAGGTAGGTGGGAAAACTGCCTTGGTTGTTAGGCATTTCATGAACGTCACATGTTAGTCTGGACTTTCTCTGAGCAGTATTCAGTTGCTGTGATGTTTACATCCTCATCATTTAAATTGTTGACACTTTTTGAATATTCTGGGAGAAAACTAGAAGTCAATAGGACTTGTTAAAAGAAAACAAGAAGCTGGGCTTGGTGGCGCAGTCACCAGCACTCGGGAGGCAGAGGCAGGGGAATCTCTATGAGTTCGAGGCCAGCCAGGTCTACAGAGGGAGTTCCAGGACAGGCTCCAAAGCTACACAGAGAAACCCTGTCTCGAAAAACCAAAAAAGGAAAAGGAAAAAGAGAGAAAAGAAAGCGAGAAGTGGAGTTGTCTTCCTTGTGCCACTTTACTGTTATTTATTAATCTCTCCCTATCAAGTGTTAACTCACAGAAATAACAAGCCAGCACGTTAATGGAAAAAGGAACAAAACCCTGGACAACTGAACATTTAAACTGTGGGAAGAAGTTTTCTTATCAGAACCACGAACCTGCTCTGTGACTACAACCAATATTTTACTATCGCTTTCTCTTATACCCTTTACTTCTGAGGCTTTCTTGGCTGGGGGTTATTTTGGAAAAATGGCTTTGCTAAATTCAGATTCTGCTATACCAGGATCATACTCATCCAATCTCCTTATCAATGAATTAATCCCCTAACAGATTTATAACGTTTGCCATTGTGGAAAGGTGGGCCCTGGCTGGAGGGGCTAAGTTACCGGGAGTGTGACGTGGAGGCACTTTGCTTGCTGTGGCGCCCTGCTGTCTCTCTTCTGTGATTCCATCCCCCACACCACCGCTGAGTGAGCAACGCTGTTTCTCCAGGGCCCTCTCCAAGACACTCTGCCTTGGTTCAGCCCAAAGCAATGGATATCGCCGGCCTTGTACTGAGACTTCTGAGAACAAGGACCAAGATAAACCTTTCTTCTCTTGAAGCTTTGAGTCGTTTCTCTCAACTGCTTATCGTAACAGTCAGAGAAATTTTTAGTAATAGTTATTTACTCATTCATTTCTTCTTCTTCTTCTTTTTTTTTTTACTTTGTATGTGTGTACACATGTGCCGTGATGCCCATGTGGAGGTCAGAGAACAACTTTCTGGAGTCAGTTCTCTCCTTCCACCATGTGGGTTCTAGGGATGAACCTCAGGTCAGCATGCTTGGAAGCAAATGTTTTCGCTCTCTGAGCCATCTCATTAGCCCTGTCTGATCAAATTTTTGTAACGATCTTTCTGTGTGGTAAAGGAGTCTTGTGTAATGAAACATTTTATGGTGAACCCTGAGAAGCCTAGTTGGACTCCGGAAGAGACGGCAGTATATCCAGGACTCACTGATTTTCCTTATTGTCCAGAGAGTGCCCATTTAGCAGCAACTGTATCTAGATCAGTTTCGTGAGGAAGGAATCAATGACACTGAGTTCACGAGGAATCTCCACAGCAAATATTCTATTCATTCGCTTCTTTGTATACATCCGTACGAGTTTTCTCTAGATCTCTCTTGCTTTCCATTCTAATCCCTTTGTATTCATGATCAGGCAGTCAACTGACTTTCCACTTCTCAGGAGCTTACGCATATTCTTTCCACTTCTTTCTTCCCACAAAATGAAAGAGCAGGTACAATTTTTAAGTTCTTTCTAAGTGCAATGCTACCCATGAGTGGGCATGAAAGTTAATTTAGTCTTGGGATAAGATCATGGTGGTGCCCTGTTGTCTATTCCAAGTGAATAAAAACTGCTTCTAACATTTCTTATGGATGAGTGTTGGAAATAATGCATTAGGCAGATGCGTAGCTGCATGCCAACTACTAGAGGCGGTGTTAATCCGCTGTGGTAAATATATTATGGTCACTGAAATTTGGTTAAACTTTTAGTGATGCCTGTCATATAGCATAATATACTTGACTTTTGTGGGTACCAGACAGGTGGCCTGAGAAGAGATGCTCTGCAAGCACCTTCTCAACATTTATTAAATCTTTGGGATGATATTAGTCTCAGTTATTCCATTTGAATAAATTATTGTTTTTGATTTTCAATCTTGGCCAACTTGAAAGTAGGGACTGGCATTGAGGGACTGACTTTCTCTTCTCCCATGGCGGTTTTTATACTGCAGGTCAATAAATGGGTAAAAATGTTCTACAAACTGGTGAACCTATCTACTTTAACTGTGATGCTTTAAGGTGGCACGTCATCATCATCATCATGATCGCTGTAATCATTATCATTACCATTACCATCACCATCATCATCATCACCATCACCACCATCATCATCATCACCATCATCATTATCATTTTTGCCTTTTAGGAACCACACATCAGTCTACTAGGATAAGATCTAAGTGCTTTTGCCTGGATATTAGAGTCCCAGGTCATGGGACTTATCAACAAAAATCTCCATTTCTGGTGTACATCCTGACCACCACCTCCTATTTAATCTAGTACTCTCATGGTTTTTTCCTGACTCACATTCTTTTGGTTCCACCACTGTATATTAAATTTTCTTTTACAAGATACTTACTTCATAATACTAAGTTTCAAATATAAATTAGGGGTAAGTAACACAAAACTTCAGGCCATTTGTTTCTGTATCTTTCTAGTTGAGCCATGCTGTAGCTAGAGTTATCTCCAGTCCTGCCCAGGGTCCGCAGACACTCAGACCCAATTAAACACACAGACACTTATATTATTTAAACTGTTTAGCCTAATGGTTCAGGCTTCTTGCTATCTAGTTATTATATCTTAAATTAACCCATTTCTATTAATCTATACTTTGCCATGTGGCTCGTGGCTTACCAGTACTTTACATCTTGCTTCTCATGGTGTTGGCTGGCAGTGTCTCCTGACTTAGCCTTCTACTTCCCAGAATTCTCTTCTCTGCTTATCCTGCCTATACTATACTTCCTGTCTTGCTACTGGCCAATCAGCATTTTATTTATCAATCAATCAATCAATCAATCAGAACAACACATTAACAGCATACAGAACGACATCAGCAGCCATGCTGAGACTCCATCCTAACCATAGGTTTAGCAGTCAATGGGGAGTCAGAGTGGATCTTTTGTGACCAATTTTTTAACCCTAGCACACAAATAAAGGTTTTTCTTGTTGAGCATCATATTATAATACATTAAGGGTTATTATCACCACACTGACTCTACCAATGAGGTTCCTGTTAGCTTCTGATCAGCTCGTAGTCCACCTTCATTCAGGACTCTACCTAGAGAGGCAACTTCTTATAAATAAGTATTTTGAGTACTAGCTGCCTTAGACTGTATTGTATAGAAGCAGAACCTATGAAAGAGTCACATAGAAATGGTTCATTGAGATAAACTGGTAAGGCCATGGGACATGTGAGAAACAAGGACAGAAGACAATAGAAGTTTGATATTAGATGAGTTTCAAAGAGGGTAACTAGCTTTGTCCCCCCAAGGAACTCAGAAAATAGTACAGACCATACTTCCAAGCATCCTGATTAGAGGCTTGGGAATTGGATGATTACCTTGCAACAGCTGGACTATGTTAGTGCAACACTTGAAGTGATGGGAATCCTGGTACTTTTGGTTCACAGGACTGCCAGATGCAAGAGATTCTGACACTAGGGGTGACTAGCCAAAGAAGAGATACAGATACTGGATGGGAGCAGTAAAAGTACAGTGTGTGTGTGTGTGTGTGTGTGTGTGTGTGTGTGTGTGTGTTTGTGTGTGTGTGTGTTTGTGTGTGTGTGTGTTTGTGTGTGTGTGTGTGTGTGTGTGTGTGTGTGTGTGTGTGTGTGTGTGTGTGCGTGCTATAGTTGGTGAGCATTCTGAAGAGATCGGAGCATGGGTGGAGCCCTTGATGGCATCTGCTACTGTTACCTAGTTGTAAGCATTTACTGAAATATTCACACACATCTAGGTAGCATGCCTACAGAAGACAGAACATATTTTCCAGCTTTGCAAGTATTCTCTGTGCTACTCACAATATCAGTAATGTTAGCCAGTTTCAGAATGAAGTCAGGAATCTATGAGCTCCTTTCTTAGTGGGAGATTCATGCTTCCTCAAGTCTGCTATGTGAAACTATGGTCATTACATGTTAGAGACTAAGATCAGAGCTCACCCTCATTTGTTCCATGGTGATTTGAGTGAAAAATAGTATTCTACAAGGCAAAGAGGCAAGGGTGAAGCACATGTCTTCTGCTTTACTTCTCTTGTCTGCATAGGCTCATTTTTGGTAGAGAACTTGACAATTGAGATACAGTCTTTCCCCTTATGATGATAAATCATTATGTTGCAAATATCCTTTAAATGATCTCCACTGTTGTAAGCTTTTCTCTGTCCCAACAGTCAGCCCCCAAATAACCACACAGACTTTTTATTAATTATGAAAGCTTGGCCAATAGCTTAGGCTTGTTTCTAATAAGCTATTATAAACTTAAATTAACCCATATTTTTTAAGAACCTATGTTCTTTTATGTGGCTCAGTTACTTTTACTTTGTAATGCCCATCCTGCTTCCTTGGTGTCTCCTGGCATCTCCTCCTTCTTCCTAGCATCCTCTCTGCCCAGAAATTCTGCCTAGCTATTTGTTATTTAGTTTTTGATTAAACTAATCAGAGTGACACATCTTTGCAGTGTACAAAAAAATTATTCCACAGCACTCTGTTATATAAAAACTATTTTTGCAACCTGAAAAGCAATTCTCCAAATATCTTAAATTTTAATTTAAATAGCAACTTTTCTTAGAACAAAGGCATGCCTGTATTTCCCTGCAAATGTAAAAGTAGGAGATTCGGCCTATTAGGATGAATGTGAACTTTGAGTATAAATGAATCATTATTTCTCATCAGGAACGTATACTGTCACTTTTCTGTGTTGTGTATGTATCTGACCATCAGGGTTCCCGGCACAATCGAATGGACAGAGACTGGAATCTTGATGACTGGATGTAATTTGTACAAATTCACCTCTCATCGTTTTATGTTTTGATAATTAAATGGAATAGAGGCAGGAATTCTAAATGCCATATCTTCATGCTGGATGAAGGAGGTTTCTGTTCTGAGCCGGCTCAGTGAGAGGTCTCTTGGGTTGAAGGAGAACCATCTGCTACTTCTGTTTTGATTTTCACAGTCAAGTGTACACCTTCCTACATAAATATAATCTACACATGGATTCTTAATAAAAGGAGACCCTGTTTATTGAATGGAGATTCAGGACGTGACAGAGGAGTAGCCAGCCACATGATCCAAAAGGGCTTCTCATTTGCTGTAAAGCTCTCTTTCTTGTGGAAAATGCAGCTTTCATTGATTTGTAAAGAAATGTAACAGAAGTATTTTTCCCATGAATTCAGAACCACAAAATAGAAAAATATCAGTGATTACTTTTTAGAAGAAAGCATTGTCTCATGAAATTTCTCTCTTTCCTACTTTCTGTCTGTGTATACCAGAGGTGCACACCAGTGATATGAAAAAATGTATACAGAAAATTGATCCTGTTGGAACATTAAGTTGAATATCCAAGATACCAGTTTGAGCTTTTATTCTCTTTCCCTAAGTTATCTAGTTTTTTTTTTCCAGACAGGGTTTCTCTGTGTAGTTTTGGTGCCTGTCCTGGATCTCATTCTGTAGACCAGGCTGGCCTTGAACTCACAGAGATCTGCCTGGCTCTGCCTCCAGAGTGCTGGGATTAAAGGTATGTGCCACCACCACCCGGCAGTTGTCTAGTTTTATTGGCATTATTTGGATATGAAGCATAACTCTACATGTGTAACCTAACCTTTTCAAAATGGGTTCTTCTCCCTTTAATCTTGGTCACTTCTGGTCCTTCCCAGTGACTCCAACAGTTCTCAGAAATTCTCATGTACAAGTAAACATGAGGTTATTCTTAGTATATTATATTAACAGCTATTATCATGGGAGAAGAGTCATTTTAATATTAATAAAACGATTTCCACTCACTGCTGGAATAAATTAGTTATTTTTAAAAGTTGGTTCTATGATTGATATTTATAGAATGTTAATTTTTTTTAAAAAAAAAAAACAAGCAACTGTGTGGAATCAAGACATTTTTGGCATCCTTACTTGCCCTTCATAATAAGAACCAAGAAATTATTTTGTGAATCAGACAGAAAAGTATCCCTATAAATTTAAGCAATAATTTACAACACCAATGCTCTACTGGTCTTTGTTGTGTTGAGGCACTTAAGAAATTAACAAAAACTACAGAATACTAGCCGGCAGGAAAAAAGGATCCTTATCCATTCTTGAGAGCAATGTAAATTAGCACAACTCCTGTAGAAAACACTATAGAAGTTCCTCAAAAAACTGAAGTAGAACTGCCATATATGATACATTTATCTCATTCCTGGTTGTATATTCAGTGAAACAAAGTCAGCATGCCATAGAGAGGACTATGTACCAGCAAGCATTGTGACACTGTTCACAATAATCTAACTACAGAGTCAGCCTAGGTGCCTATTAACAGATGAATTGACAAAGAAAAGACGATACAAACACCCAATGGAGTGAGTTTCAGTTGGACATAAATAAGAACCAACTCAAGTGCAGGGGAACAGATGGAACTAGAGGTCATCATGTTAAGTGAAATTAGATGCAGAAAGGCAAGCATTTCTGTCATATGGATAAACTGTATTTGAAAATTAGACAACTTGAAAGCAGTAGGTGGATTATTAGGGGAAGGGGAAAGGGTTAGGGTGGGAAAGGAAGGCTGAGAGAAGGTAGTTGGGAAGCTCATTAATATGAACAATGAGCATGTAATGGTAATTATTAAGAAGTACCCAAATTCCTACAACAATTAAATTTGAATATTCAAAAGCCTCCAAGGTAATTAAAGTTTTCTTCCTCCTTCTAGAAGCTATATTTGTGCTTTTGCCAAAGATGAAATGTCATCGTGGCTGGTGCTGAGAAACTTCTAGTGGCTAATCAATACAGCTCCTCGGTGGTCAGGGCTAGGGTTTGATACAGATGCCTAGTTCTGCACTTGGTTCAAATTAACATGGAAATCTCTTGACCTATTTAAATTATTTAGTAGTTCATAGAACGGCAGAGTTGGAAAAGTCCGTGGAAATGGTCTACTCCAATTCTGTATCTTACAGATGTGAAGACTCAAGGCTGGGGCCTATGAAAGTCCGTTCAAGTTCCCAGTCTTCTTATGGTGGGCTGATGTGCAAAGATCAGGTAGTCGGAGCTTCGTGTAGACATTTTTCCAGTAGTTCAATAGACCGTCTTCGAGTGGTGAGAAATGATGAAAGGAAACAGGAGAAAGATGCGGATGCTGGGGGCTTTTATCGGTGTTGTCTGCGAGCAAGCCTCTTTCCTTGGAGCTGCTGACTCTGTGCCCAAGGAAACCCGTGTTCTGTTTCTTAGAAAAATTCCTTGGCCCGCCGCCATGACCACAGGCCTTCTTAGACACCCAAAATGGGCAAGAAATCCTTGCTTAAAAGAATAGTTGTAATATTTCCATCGAGAAATCAAGGGCGGTCGGAGGTGGAAGAAAAGGGAGAGGTTTTGAAGGGAAAATCCGAAGGCAGATGTGGCAAATCAGCGGCAGATGCAGCTTGAAGATGGCTCTGCTTCCTTAATACGGTTTCCTGTAAGACACATCCAGCTTCTCTGAGCCCAAGGGGCACTCTCACAGCACATCCCATTTATTTTAGTGGTGGTATGTATATTAACATATATACACATAATGTTAAATTTCCATATATATGTATATTATAAATTATATGTAAATTTAACATTTACTCGTTTCTCTAATTATGTGTGGTTTACTGTGTGTCTCTGCATGTTGGCAGGTGTGTGCACGTCACAGGTAGAGGTCAGAGGGCAACTTGCAGAGATGCTACTCTTCCTACCATCAAGTCCCAGGGATTGAACTCAAATCATCCGCCTTGAGCCTTCTTTACCCACTGAGCCATTTTCCTTGGCTGGCGATGATATTTTAAACTACTTTCAAGTACCTACTGAACATCACTGCTCAGACCCAGCTGCCTCCGTAAAAGGTCTATTTTGATATCAATGAAGTATCTCAAAGCAAACATGTCTAAAAACAAATGTCTAGTCTCTGAAACCTGTTCCTCTCAGTGTCTCTCTAAATCCAAGGGATGACAGCTCCATTCTTCTAGCCGGGAGACTAAAAACCTCGTGCTCAGCTTAGAATCCTCTCCTTTTTCTCACACTGCATTTCTAAAGTGCGAACAAATCACTTGCCCCTGTCATTACTTGAAGATCTTGACTATTCTATCTATTATAAAATCAGGAAGAGGAATATCAAGAGTGTCCCCAGGAAACTGCATATCTGGCAATCACAATCTCCTGTTTACTAGTGTACAAGGACCAACCTTGCCTCCTTTTGTAGATTATGTCCAGTAAGGAGCATGAAGACAAAGCTTTTCTACGAATTTTGATACCTTCATACAAGGATCCCAAAGCAAAAATCTGGGAAGGGGTATAGCTTAAAAATCTTCTAGATTTTTAGCGTATACCCCAATAGAAGTGTTCAACAACTTTAAACCTTCAGAGCCCAGAGTTGTAGGGGCAGGAAGCCAAATTCTTCCATGGGTCACCAAGAATGATATTAAGCAGTGCAAATCCTACTTCAATGATTTGGTTCCCAACATATTTTAATCTACATATCCAGCTATTGTGGTTATTGATTTAGTAATTTAACTTTCTTCTGGAAGATTGATGTCTCAGACTTTATATAATGCCATTTTTAAGACCAAGACTCATTTACATCTTTACCTTCTCTTCAGAAACATAAAAATGTCCCTCAAAACACACGAAACTGTTTTCCAGTCACTGATGACAAGCAACAGAGGAAACATGATCCTGGAGAGATAAGAAGTGAACACAGTGACAACCTAGGCTTTTCCAGGTCACTGGTGGAGCGTTTTCATGTCATGACACTGGGAAGGGGAACAAGGACAGAGGCATGCAGACTTCCTGAGCCGATACAGAGAACCCAACAGTTCGACCAGATCAAAGAAGCTAGAGCTCATAGGATGGATGACCCAAGAGGAAAGAGCTTCACCCAGAAGCACTCTGGAGATCTGCAGAAGGTCCCCTTTGAATATCCATTGGAGTATTGAAGAGTTCATGTATAGGCTGAGAAAGACATATCCCAAAGGATGAACAAGAAGAACCCCTGTGCTCACAAAGGGCAGAGAAGCGTGCCTGAATACCCTAAGCAAGCTGAGACTGCTCACAACTAATAGGAAACTAGATGCAGCATTTCTGGTGATTTTACCTTAACTATGAACAGTTAGTCCTATTTTGACACTGCTCTGGACCTCCTAATGGATAATAAAAGTAAGTCTGAAAGGAAACAAGTGGGCGTCCAGGAACTTAATTACCACTCAGAATGATATTTAAAATTTAGAGGAATTCAAAACCATTCAGCACCTAACTTGAGAAGATGCAAATGTCTTACATCTAAAGATTTCTAGGCGTAAAAACAATTTTAAAAAGCAATGTATAAGAAGAAGAAAATTGAAGCCGGGCAGTGGTGGCACATTCCTTTAATCCCAGCACATGGGAGCAGAGGCAGGTAGATCTCTGAGTTCAGGGCCAGCCTGGTTTACAGAATGAGTTCCAGGATAGTCAGGGCTACACAGAGAAACCTTGTCTCAAAAAACAAACAAACATACAAAAAAGGAGAAGAAAATTGAATCAATTAAAAGCAACTTAAAAAATGATACAGGTGTTAAAATTGACATATAAAGACATGGAAACAATTATATCTGTATTTTGTAGAAGAAGGAGACATAAAAATATAAACCAAACTTCTAGATATGAAAACTAAAGCTTCTGAGAAAGTAACTCCCATACAATTTACAAAAATCGTACATTGTTATACAAAAGATGAGTGTGCTGAAGTATAATAATATTAACTGTCAAAAAAATCAGAGGCTATGTGAAGTGTGAACAGATTTTAAGTGCCTCAACATGAGTGATTTGTGATCTAAATGCAGGGAGTTGTATAGAAAAATATTTGAAGAAATAATAACTTCAAACAACCCTAAGTTAAGGAGACTTACCCAAACTGAGGACTACTCAGAGATTCAAAAACTTTTGGTAAAGTCCAAGAAAAAGAAACATGAGAAGCCAATACCCAGAAACGCCATAATCAAAATGTTCAAAATCAGCAATAAACACGATTTTTAAGAAATAGCTAGAGGAAAAAGACATGTTATGTACAGAAGAGAGTGAGGAATGATGTCAGAGTTCATATTAGGGACAATGCCGGCAAGAAGGTAATAAATGAACATCTTGAAATTCCTGAAAAAATAAAATTTGACAATCTAGAATTCTCTAGGTGGGAAAAAATGTTGTTCAAAGCAAAGGCAAAATAAGAAGTTGTAGACCCCCAGAAGCTGCGGTGGTTGCTTCCCAGCAGACCCACGCTTCTGCATTTCTAGAAGTCTGTGTCATCTTGGGTCTAGGAATAAGTGTTTTTTCACTTATTTCAAATCTTCGTCACCATTTCTTCTCTAAAAAATTCCATAGCTCAATGGGTGATCAAATTTATGTCAATGAGTTCTTGGGATGTCTTTTATTTATTTTGAGATTATAATTTAATTAAATTTCTCTCTTCTGTTTTCTCCTCCAGGCCCTCCAACATACCCCTCCCTGCTCAATTCAAATTCATGGCCTTTTTTATTAATTGTTATTGTATGCATATATGTATATATTCCTAAATATAACCTGTTGAGTTTGTATACCATTACTTCTGTGTATGTTTTCAGGACTGAGCATTTGGCCCCGGACAACCAATTGGTGTGCTTCTCCCTGGGGAAGAGCACTTCCCACCTGGCTTTCCTCAGTTGTTTATATTCTTTGCATAGGGTTGAGGCCTCGTGTGCTTCTCCCTCTCTCTGTGTGGCATGTTCGCTGGTTTCGTCCTTGTTCAGCTCACATTTGCACAGTTATCTTGGTGAGACTTTGTGAGTATAGCCTCTGATGTTAGTAGGAGATACAATCTGATGGTAAACTCCCAGATTCTCTGGCCCTCACATTTTTCCTGTCCCTCATCCACAATGCTCTTTCACAGCCTTAGGTGGAAAAGTGCTGTGTAGAAGTATCTATTGAGACTGGACCCCACTAGTCGGCATTTTTATTGCTTGTCGTTTTCTGTAATGGTCTCTGTCTATTGCAAAGAGAAGTTTTCTTGATGTGGGGTGAAGACTACATTTATCTGTGTGTATAAGGACATGTTTATAGATTGGTGTGAGGGATTATGCTGTTTTAGTAAATTAGTAGTTTAGACTCTTCTTCAATAACCATGGTTTCGCTAGTACTGAGTAGTCAGGTAGGTTTCTAGTATCAAGCACAGTCTCTCTCTTGCTGAACAGGTCTTTAGTTCAGTTGAAGATCTGTTGGTTACACCAAGGCGTGTGTGCCACTATGGCATCTGTAGGGTTATTGTGCCATATTGGTTGTTGATGTGGTTCATAGGTGTCATAGCTGGGTAAGAATCAATATTCCTTCCTTTGAAAGCTTGCCTGGAACCTTTTGGTACCATGCAAACTAATCTTTCAGGCAGGGGGCGTTAAAGTCAGTTACATCTTGATGGGCTTTGGGCCCTGTTTCTGAAGTCCGTGGTGTCTTAATTCTAGGGCTGAACTCCATCACCCCTCCATCATCTCAGTTAAAAAAATGTCTTAGTCAGGATTTCTATTGCTGTGATACAACACCATGACCAAAAACAACTTGGAGAGCAAAGGGTTTATTTCAGCTCATTGTTTTGTGTCTGAGTTTACCATGGAACAAATTCAGGGCAGGAACTAAAACAGGGCAGGAACCTGGAGGCAGCAGGTGATGCAGAGGCCATGAAGGAGTGTTGCTTACTTGCTTTCTCTTCATGGCTTGCTCAGTCTGCTTTCTTATAGCATCTAGGACCACCAGCGCCGCCCACAATGAGCTGCACTGCTCCCCCACACCCCCAGCAACATTCATCAAACAAGAAAATGCAGGACAGGCTTGCTCATAAGCCAATATAGTGGTGGTATTTCCCAACTGAAATTCGCTCTTCCAAAATGACTCTAGTTTATGTCAAGTTGACTTAAAAACCTAGTTAGCACCATATTCAGTTCAAAGAGCTCCCTGCTGACCTCTGCTAAGGCTAAGATTCTTACTGCTCAAACAATTCCCAATAGCAATTGTCATCTTCATATCAAACAAGAGGGAAGAGACTGAAGCCAGCACTGGCTGAAATAGCAGAATGTGTCATATCCTAACCTTGGTAAAGGCAGACAATGTTTTGTTAAATGAGGATGAACATCTTCAAAGCATAAATTATTTCATGAGCCATATCCAGAAGTTGTTAAGGTAAGCCTAACCCTTATAGGAGGACTCATCTTGGAAGCTGTAGGAAATGATTATCATGTGACTAAGATCTCTGGTCATGAGAAATTAACGCAATGGTGTTCACTAAGAGTCTGTGCTTGGGCATAGGAGTCACTCTTAGCTCTTACCAACCCTTGGTTGGTGGTACAAATGGGGAGGTTAATTACATTTCTGGAAGAGGTAATGTGGTACTTTTGGAGAAGTTAAGGCCTGCTTGGTTCAGATATTTAACATGAAAAATCTCAGTAGTTCATACATTTTTACAAAGTGACACAGCTAAAAAAATGATCAAATTCTATAAAATTATGTGATTTCGCCTACAATTTCTTATAAAAATTCTCAGGGGATTTTTATACAATTATAACATGAATTGACCTAAAAGCACAACTACTCAACATTACAAAATCGATTTCAACAGAACATTTATCATTGAATACTGTTTTTCTTTTTGAGGCAGGATCTTGCCATGTAGCCCAGTCTATGTTGACCTAGAAATCACGCTCCTGCTTCAGCCTCCTGAGTGCTGGAATTACAGGTAAATGACACTGTGTCTAACCTTTCTTAATACTTTAAAAAATTACAGTGTCAAATTATGGGCATTATATCACTATACATTTTCTTAACCTTCAATATTTGACTTTGTCAGGGGTTCCTGTAGGCAAATAGGCTCTTTCCAGCAGTAGGCATTAAGATTATGGAATCTGTAGTGTTGTGGGGGGTGCAAGGAAGTCTGGCTGTCAGTCTGGATGTCATTCTTTCTTTCTTCTGACTGAGGTCCTAAAGGTTAAAAAAAGCGCTTCAATTATACGAATATATGTGTCTTACATAGAGCTGTGGAAAATTTCACACATCAGGGAAAAATAGCAACATATACTTCTGAAAGAAAGGAGGGAAGAAGGAGGCAGGGAGAGGGAGAGGAGAAATGGTTACTGTTAGGTAAAATTTAAAGAAAACACCCCAAAGTTAGTGTAAGCAAATGAGTCTACACAGACCCTGAGATTCCAAATACATCGTTTTTGAAGATTACTTTTTGTAATTTGGCCATGGTGACAAAATGGTGAGCTGCCTTACATTTGTGATTTCATAACCTCAAACAGATGAAAGGTAAGCATGGCTTTGTGGACAAATGGAACGACATGGATAAAATTCTGTTAGGGAAAAAAAGATATTTTAATGATAAAAAAGAATAAGAATTGGTGTGCAATAAACTCAGGTTGATTTTCCAGTTAATCACAAACATAGCATTCTCTCAAAGAATGAAGTCAGTAGCACCAGTGATCTGTGAAGGGAAATGGGGAACTCTATTTAAGGATAGAATTTGGGCATGAAAGTGTTAACAAGAAGTTGAGCAGTAAGTAGCCTCAGGAGAAAGAAGCTTGAGCTGACTGCATCACCCACAGAATGGGTGCATGGAGTGATGGTGTCCATTGTCTGTCAGAACTTTACAGTACATCCTGCTTTAAAGACACATTGTTGACTTTTATACTTTATCTTCCTGTGATGCCTCATTTGGGTTGCCAACTTGACACATCTGGGAAGAGGAAACCTCAACTGAGGAATTGCCTCCATCAGGTTGGCCTATGGGCATGGCTGTGAGGCATTTTCTTGAAGGAGGATTCATGTGGGAGGGCCCAGCTCACTGGGAGTGGTCAGCTTGGGCAGGTGGACCTGAATTGTATGAGAAAGCTGGCTGACCATGAGCTCAGCTGAAGAGGCTCCGAACAGCATTCCACCTTGGTTCCCATTTGGCTCCTGCTCTGGCTCCCTTGATGGTGGGTTGTGCCCTGGGAAGTATAAACCAAATAAACCCTTTCCTCACCAACTTATCTTTGATCAGGGTGTTTGTTATTTTTTTTGTCATTGCACAGAAAAAAATATTAGACGACTTCTCTACCTCAGAGAGGGGAAATACAGACAAGGAGTTGGACTCTCATTCTTCAGTGAAAGCTATTGAAAACTCAATCTCTGGTTACTTTTTTCAATATTTTCATAACTGTAGGAAATTCATTTAAGCAGTAATTTGGAGAATGTGGGCATAGAATGGGGGTGATTCTAGACTATGGGAAACCCATTAACTGAGACTAATATGTATGCAGAATGGATGCAAGTCGTATATAAGTACGTACACCCAGAGAGACACATATATACATAAAGACACACAGAGAATTAGCTGGATTTTGCTTCGATAATCTTAGAGTTCATGCTTAACCATGACACAGTATTTCCCTGAAACAACAATAACAGATTCAAGAAAGAAAATGTCATGACTTTTAATTTATTCCAAAGTAATTATAATACTGATCTGAATTCTAATTGTATAAATATCTGGACTGGTGTTTCTCAAAACTACGTGTATTTTTAAATCATCAGAGGACTTCGTGGAGATGCAACTTCTAATTCTGTTCACCTGGGAACCCGTAGTTCTAACAAGTTCCTAGATGATGCAAATGTGAAAAGTCTAGGGCCACAGTTGGAGAAAACGATCTAGAAAATTGCAGCTGTTCATCAGAAAATGTGGAGAATGTTAACCAGTGAGTGTCCAGTTAGATGTGGGAGGAAAAGTAAGACTTCCTGGAACAATAAAGGCTCCAGGATGAGAAGATTAACGACTCAGTTGAGAATCAAGGACTGCAGGGGGCCTTTTAGTGGAGTTTTATTGTCCCATAGACAGCAGGACTGGAAATGAGTTCCCACAATACTGTAAATACTCAATGCTATCTTTATAAGACTCTGTGACAGTGATGGCAGTGGGTAATGGGATAGATTGCTTTTCTTTTTTAAAATTATAATAAATATGATAAAGACAGAATTACACATGGGCTTAAAAAAAATGAACAAACAAAGAAATGAGCCCAAGAGAAGGCATGAGAAACAGAGACCCACTCATTTACACACTCTGGAATCACACAAAAACACTAAAATGGAAGCCATAATATATGCACAAAGAAACCATAGGGTAAAAAGAAAGAGGAAAAATATGTAAATAAAATAAAATTAAAAATAATAAGATAGAATTCAGGACAAAAAAGGAAAAGCTATGACACTACACTGAGATAAGAAACCTCCAAAGATGTCATCGAGTTCACGTTCTGTTGGCATCTACTGTTGGACATGCAGCCCGCCCTTAAGAGTGGTTTGTTTCCCCAATGAGACTGTTGGAGAAAACTGCATTTTTATTTGCAAGTGGTTATAATTGGAGATTGCTTCTGTGTGAGGGATGGGGGCGTGTGTCCACTTCTTGCAGCTCTAGGGTGCAGACTGGTGCAGGCCCTGTGCTTGCTGCTTCAGTCTCCGAGAGTTCTTCCCGGCTTTGATCATGTTGATTTAGAGGGCCTTGCTTCCTTGGTGTCCTCCATCCTCTCTGGCTCTTACATTCTCTTCCGCAGGATTTCCTGAGCCCTGAGGGGAGGGATTTGATGGAGACATCCTGTTTAGGGCTGAGTGTTCCAAAGTCTCTCTTTCTCTCTGTCGTGTCCTGCTGTGGGTCTTTGAATTTCTTTCTGTCTGTTTCAGGAGAAAGCTTCTTTGATGATGGCTGAACAAAGCACTGATCTACAAGTAGAGAAAAATGTCATTAGGAGTCACTTTATCACTGCTTTGTTGTAGCTTCTAACAGTAGTATTTGGTTTTACCCTAGGTCCCTGGGCTATCTAGTCTCAGGTTCTTTTCCACCCAAGCTGTCTCAGGTATGGAATCCATCTTGTGGAACGGGCCTTAAGGCAGATCAGATATTTCTTGGTTATTTCTGCTAGCATGTCTTGCATGCAGGATACCACTGTAGATCAGCGCTTTTGTGGCTGGCTTGGTGTTTATATTTTTCTTTTGGTAGCATGCAGATTACCTTCCTATACCAAAGACATTAGAACATAGGGGTGACAGATCTAAGTAGGTCACCCCTATGCAGGCACCATCTGGACTTATCCGTGTTCAGTGAGTTGTGTAGCTGTTGTCTTTAACAATGGGACCTTGTAGTCAGTTTGTAGAGAGCAACCTGTGGACTTGACGACCGCCTGTGTTGTTTAGGGATTCCCATGGGACCCCTTTGGCTAACAACTCAATTAGATGTAATCCTGGTGTTGGAAGCTTCATTTGGTGAGAAGAGATGTCCAATCTGGGTCTCTGTCTCAACCCCCATTATTTGGTGATTTCATTTACATCATATATATATAAGCTTCTACTGTATTAGGCTTCCATCCTACCCCTCAAATGGCCCTTAGTTTTAGCTGTCTCTCTTCATATTCTCTCCCTCATCCACTCTTTCCTCCCCCTTCCCCCTCTCTGCTTCCCCCTCCCTTCTGAGCACCCCCCATCCATAACTATCTTTTCTATTTTCTTTTTTCTAAGGAGGTCTATATGTCCACCCCCTACACTGTTACTCTATACCTAACCTCTATGGTTCTATGGGTTGTAGCTTGGTTATCATTTGACTTAACAGCTAATATCCACATATAAGTGAATACAAACTACATTTGTCTTTCTGGGTCTGGGTTATCTCACTCAGGGTGATTTTTATCTAGTTTCATCCACTTAGCAGCAAATTTCACTTTTTTAATGGCTAAGTAATACTCCATGTGTAAATGTATCACCTTTCTCCTGTTCTTCTGTTGAGGCACGTCTAGGTTGTTTCCAATTTCTGAGTATTATGAATAGAGCAGTATGTATGAATGTGATTGAGCAAATATTTCTGTAGTAGGATGAAACATCCTTTGGGTATATGCCGGAGGGTGATAAAGCTGGATCTTGCAGTAGATCTATTCCCAACTTTCTGAGGAACTGCCACACTGATTTCCATAGTGGCTGTGCAAGCTTTCACTCCCCATCTGCAGTGGAGGAGTGTTCCCCTTTCTCCACATCCTTGCCAGCACGAGCTGTCACTTGATCCTAGCTATTCTGACAGGTGTAAGATGAAATATCAAAGTAGTTTTGATTTGCATTTCCCTGGTGGCTAAGGATGTTGAACATTTCCTTTTTTCTCAGCCATTTGAGTTTCTTCTTATGAGAATTCTGTTTAGATCTGTAGCCCATTTTAAAGACTAGGCTATTTCTTTCCTTGATATTTAGCTTTTTAAATTGTTTATATGGTTTGGATATTAGCCTTCTATTGGATGTGGAGTTGGTGAAAATCTTTTCCCATTCTCTTGGCTGCTGCTTTGTCTGACTGACAGTGTTCCTTGCTACACAGAAGCTTTTCAGTTTTATGAGGTCCCATTTATTAATTGCTGATGTTAGGGCCTGTGCTACCGGTGTTCTGTTCAGAAAGTCTTTTCCTGTGCTACTAAGTTCAAAGCTATTACTAACTTTCTCTTCTACCAGGTTCAGTGTCTCTGGTTTAAATCTTTGACCCATTCGGAACTGAGTCTTTCTCAGGGTGATAGTATGGATCTGTTTGGATTCTTCTACACACAGTCCTCTACTTTGACCAATACAATTTGTTAAGGATGCTGCCTCCCCCCCCTCCCCCGCCTGCCCCACTGTGTGTTTCTGGCTTCTTTATAAAAAACAGGAGTCCATGGGTATGGGGACTTGTGTCTGAGTCTTTGATTCAATTCCATTGATTAACATGTCTGGGTTTTGTGTCAATGCCATGCTGTTTTTGTGACTATATCTCTGTAGTACAACTTGAAATTGTGGATCTTTTATTGTTCAGGATTATCTTAGCCATCCTGGTTTTTTGTTTTTTTTTTGGTTTCCATATGAAAGTGAAAATTGTTCTTTAAAGTTCTGTGAGAAATTGTATTGGAATTTTGATTGTGATTGCTTTGAATCTGTAGATTGCTTTTGATAGGATGATCATTATTACAATATTAATCATTATGATCCATGAGCATGGGAGATCTTTCCATCTTCTGATATCTTCTTCAGTTTCTTCCTTTAAAGACTTGAAATTTTTATCATACAAGTCTTTTACTTGCTTAGTTAGAGTTACCCCCAGATATTTCATGTTTTTTTTTTTTTGAGGCTATTGTAAAAGGTGTTCTTTCCCTGATTTCTTTCTCAGTCTGTTTGCCATTGTATATAGGAGGGCTGCTAATTTTTTGAGCTACTTTTGTATCCAGCCACTTTGCTGAAAGTGTTTATCATTAGCTGTAGGGATTTGCTTATGAAATTTTTAGGGTCAATTATGTATACTATCATATCATCTGCAAATAAAGATATTTTGACTTCTCCTTTGCCAACTTGTATCCCTGTGATCTCCTTCAGTTGTCTTATTACACTAGCTAAGACTTCGAGTACTTTATTGAGTAAGTATGAAGAGAGTGGACAATATTGTCTTGTTCCCGATTTGTGTGAAAACACATTGAACTTCTCTCCATGTAAGTTGATGATGGCTATGAGCTTGTAAGCTGCCTTTATTGTGTTGTGGTATGTCCCTTGTATCCCTAATCTCTCCAGGACTTTTATAATGTAGGTGTGCTGGATTTTTGTCAAAGGCCCTTTCTGCACCTAATGAGATGTTTGTTTGTTTTTTTGTCTTTTAGTTTTTTTTTTTTTATCTCCTTTTGTAGGTTGGGAAAATTTTCTTCTATGATTTTGTTGAAAAGATTTTCTGTGCCTTTGTCTTGGGTTTCTTCTACTTCATCTATTCTCCTTCTTATATTTGTTCTTTTCGTACTACCTCAGACTTCCTGGATTATCTTGTGCCAGGAATTTGTTAGATTTAGCATTTTCTTTGACCAAGGTATCCATTTCTTCTATCATGTCTTCAATGCTTGAGATTCTCTCTTCCATGTCTTTATGTTCTGTTGGTGAATCTTGCCTTTGGGATTCCTGCTGGAGTTCCTAAATTTTTTGTTTCCAGATCTCCCTTAGTTTGGGTTTTCTTTGTTAATTCTTGTTCCACTTTCAGGTTTTGCACAGGTTTATTCATTCATCTCCTTCCACTCTTTGCTTGTGTGTGGTTTTTTTTTTTTTTTTTGTAGATTTCTTTAAAGATTTTTTAAAATTTGTTTTCCTCTTTAAGGACCTATAACATATTCATAAAGGCTATTTTGAAGTCCTTGTCTTGTGTTACAGTTATGTGGGCATATAAGGGCCTGTTGAGGTAGGGTTGCTGGGCTCTGGTGGAGACATATTTTCCTGGCTGTTATTGATTGTAATTTTAAGCTGGTATTTAGGTAGCTGAGTTTGTGAAGGTTATAATTTTAGGTACTGAAATCTGGTCTTGTCTTTGTTGGGTGGATGTTTTGTTCTTTGGTTTCTGTTTCCTTTCTGGTTAGTAGTCAGCAGTTTTTCTGTGTCCCAGCCTGCTGGTGGTCGGGTCAAATTTCTCCCACTTGTGTCCCCCAAGTAAACATAAAGAAGCTTATATTAATTATAACTGCTCACCAATTAGCTCAGGCTTATTGCTGACTAGCTCTTACACTTAAATTAATCCTTGATTCTTATTTATGTTTAGCCACGTGGCTTGGTACCTTGCTTCTTCTGTGTCTGTCTAGCGACTCCTGACTCAGTCTTCCTCTTCTCAGAATTCTCCTCTTTGCTTACCCTGCCTATACTTCCTGGATGGCTACTGGCCAATCAGTGTTTTATTTATCAACCCAATCAGAGCAACACATATTCACAGCATACAGAACAACATCCCACAGCACCTCCCCCTTTCTAATAAAAAAGGAAGGTTTTAACTTTAACATAGTAAAATTATATATAACAAAACAGTTATCAAGCAAGAATTATAGTTACAATATCTAGTCTTTGGCAAATTCAAAGAAAATATTCTATTTATCATATATTTGTGAGTCTAAGGTTTTATAACTTATCTTTTATTATAACCAAGGGAAATTATAACAATCTAGTTTTCAACTACATCAAAGACCCCAGAAGGATATAATCTTACCTAAGTAAAGAGGAAGTGCATAGTAAGCAACTTCCAACAATTCTGGATATAACAGAGATAGCTGCCTGCCTGGACAATCATTCAAATTTCCTCTGTAACATTGGGGCATCCATTCTTCAGCTCACAGGCCTAGAGTCTCTCAGTCACTTCTCTCTGTGTCCTGTAGAATGTCTGGCAGTTTCTTCTGCGAAGCAGGAACCGGAAGGACCATCTCGACTTGCAAAGCTCAGTGGTCACTCTCCTATGGGTCCTGCACATCCATTTTATACAACATCCTGTCAAGCAGTCAAGGCAAAGGCACTTTATGTCCGACTATACTGGTTCATAGGAGGGTGTGGTGACTGGGTGTTGCTTGGTGAGTAATTCTTCTGAGTGGCCTGTGGGTTTCTATGGAACAGAATGGATTTCTAAAAGACTGGTAATTTCTTACCTAGTGTTGGCAATGACTTAAGAACACCTTTCTCAGGACTTTTTTCGTTACTTCCTCACAAGCTCTTCCTGGCACATATGTGTAGAAAAGCCATATCAGGTCATATCAGTATGGAGGTTGTAATAATGCAGTTATAGTAGAAGTCATTCAGAAACAGATCTCATCTACAAAAGGGTTTTGAGCTACTTGATTTATTTTGCTGAATTGGGGGATTTCTCTTGGAAAATGGTGTTAGATTGCTTCATTCTGCATGCCTATATGCTTCCCTACTTGGCTTCCATTATCTTGTTTTCATGTTTAAGTAAAGGGAAAAAGTCAAGTTTATTATTCAAGTTGTATTTTTAAAAAATTAATTTATGAGTGAAAGTTAAAAGAATATAGCCATATTTTAAATGTGCAAACAGACAAAAAGATAAAGACAAAAAAGTGGAGGAAAAAAAGAAAGAAAACTGTTGAAGGTGAAGAGATGCATTTTGGTCCAGGTTTTTTTAATGACTATTTTCTCATCACTCCAAAGAGCTTTGTGTTCAAATGGTACTTTGGGCTTTGTAAAAAGAAAACAGAAATTGTTATATTCTCTCCATGATTTATTGGACATTTCTTATCCACCTTGTTTTGTTCATGTCAGGCTTTATGGGGCTGTATCATAAATCAAGTATGAAAAATTAGCAGTGAAAGCCAACACATCCACAGTATTGTCTATTTTCCAGGCCATAGTCTATGTAGTTTTTGCATATTAAGATGTTTAAAGGCTGTAAGACTATAGTTTATAGGTAAGCTTCAGTTACAAAAGAGCAATTAAATAGACCATATTCTTTTTTTCCACAAAATGAAGAGAAGAGGAGGATAAGAAGGTAGAGGAGGAAGAAGAGGGAGAGGAGAAGGAAGAAAAGGAGGAGGAAGAGGAGGAGGAGGTGGCAAGAAATAGAAAACAAGCAAAACCAGTATAAAACCACAATACTGTTGAGTCATTCGAGCACGGGTGTGGTGATATTGTGTTCCCCAAAATATTGTGCACCCTAGTAAACTTATCTGGGGTCAGAGAATAGAACAGCCACTAGATACAGAGGCCAGAAAATGGTGGCACACACGCCTTTAATCCTATCACTTGGGTGGCAGAGATCCATCTGGATCTCTCTGAGTTCAAGGCCACACTGGAAACAGCCAGGTGTGGTAACTCACACCTTTAATCCCAGGAAGTAATGGCAGAAAGGCGTGATAACCAGGAACTAGGCTGGGTAAGCTTTTAGGCTTTTGAGCAGCACAGTTCAGCTGAGAGCCATCCAGTCTGAGGAAACAGGATCAGCTGAGGAACTGGCGAGGTGAGGTGGCTGTGGCTTGTTCTGCTTCTCTGATCTTCCAGCATTGACCCCAGTACCTGGCTCCAGGTTTGTTTTTATTAATAAAGACTTGTTAAGACTTGTGCTAAGCACCAGCCTGTGGCGACCTCCATGACACTGGTAATGGAAGGCAGCTGTGCACAGGGAGCCACTGAAGAGTTGGAAGTTAGATTATTCGGGATGAATGCACGTGTTTGAAGACATTCTACCATCATAATGCACAGGCCTGAAGGCCGTTGCTGGATGGCACATTGGACAGCATTGTGATTCACTCAAGCTGTTCTCTGCGTATTCCTACCCCAACCATTCCCAATAAATGATATTTACAAAGTAGACCAGGACTCTCAAGGTGGGAACTAGATTCCCATTTCTCAATATCCCATTTTCTTGAATCGCAATACTGTGTGCATCCTTGCATTTTATGAAGGTTAAATCCTGAGTATGATAATTTTTCAAATACAAATGTTTGTGACTAAGTCTGAAACTATATGTTTCTGTGATGTGACAGACATATAACTGGACAAACATCAAAATGATCAGAGACAAAACAAAATAACAAAAAAAAAAAAAAAAAACAACCAAAAACCAACCAAACAAACAAACAAAAAAAAAAAAACCTTGCTCTTGAATGAATCTTAAGGACTGGTTAAGGGCTTCGGGCCTTCTTGTAAGTGGTAAGGAAGGGGACTCATCATAGTTTGGTTTTTCCCATCTTGTTGATGTAACAGTAGCACATTGGTCTTTAATGGAGTTGCATAGAGGTTGAGAGGAGCTGAAAAGGCATCTCGGTACACAGGCTCCAGAAGGCTCTTGACAGGCACCCATGCTATGGTGCAGATGAGCATCTGTGCACGCAGAGGCAGAGCTAGCCACTACATCACAGATGGTCCATTCACAGAAGAAGAGGAGGCGCTCTGCACTGGAGTCCCTCCCATCTCTGCCTTGGGCTTCTGTCCTGGCTCTGCAGGGGTCTGCTTCACTTTGTGGAAAAAGGCTGAGTCATTTCCCAGGTACCACTGATGAGAATTGTGGGGTGCACTGGATACTCAGAGAAGCAGATTATAATTAGAAGGCTCCACCTCTAATTTAGAACCATTAAAAAACCCGTTTCTAAACAAAAATTATAAATAGATCTTGCTAAATCAAGTTATTTGAAAAACTTAACAGAATAGCCCAGAACCCCCACTTTGGGAAGAAAAAAAAATAAGACCTCACAATTAACATTAATAATTTCTTAGTTGTGAGGTCTAAATGCCCATGTAATTGAAAGGATTCAGAATATTCCAAACTCTGTGTTAAAAATAATAGCTGGAGACTATTTTGCCACCAGTGTGTGGGTGGTAAGAGGAAGTGGAAAGCACAAAAAACTCACAATCCCTAATGACTTATTAATGAATTTCGTCTTCTTTTAGAACGAGAGTCGCTAATTGCATGTGGGTCTCATCAGTCACTGGTGGATGGAATGTTTTCAGCCATCAACTCAAGTGACAGACGCTCCATTCTCTGCAAAGGGGACCTCACCAAGCCACACTCCTCTCGCCACCCTCCATCCTCCACATTTGTACACAAGCTGGGGAACAAAAGTTGTCCTTGAAGCTTCCCATGTGGGCCCACAGACTTTGATTAGGAACTGAAAGAAGAGTCGCTTGTTTGTTTTGTTTTAAGAGCTTTCTGCTCACAAAGATGCATCATTGCTGAGCTGGGTGGAAAGGGCCCAGAATAGCCCACCGCTAAGTCATTGTCGTTCCAGAGGCAGAGAAAAATGGAAGAAATGCGCGCGCGCGCACACACACACACACACACACACAAGGATTTCTCATTGGAATTAATCAAATAATTTATTATTCACCCAATAATGATGGCAACGACGAACAAAAACTGTGGGTCATTTTGGCATCTATATTTCGTGAAGATCTAGAGGAAATGGTCTTATCTTCAGACACACCTAGGATTTAGTGTTGTGTGAATGCGGTCAAGGACCTCCAAAGGAGCTGGCTTTAAAGTGAGAGTCGCTCAGAAGACTCAGGCTAGTCCTTTCCTTTTGATGGTTCAGCATTGTAACCAATCCCCTTTGCAGAGACACAAACTAAGGTTTCTTAGCATCCATCTTCCTCATTGCCTACCGGTTTCCTCATTGCCTACCCATCACTTCCGCTCCGTAGGTAGGCTTGCCTTGGTTTCTTTTCAAGCCATTCTTCAGAGCCCCTTCAGCTGCCCTTAATCGTACAGTGCTCACGTCCAGGTGACCTTGCTTCCTTACTGATTCTTACCCATCCATCCCTGCTCTAGGCACTGAAAGAGAAAAACATCCTCATGCCAAGGTAGAAGATTCACTCACAGAACTCCCCTGTCCTTACTGGCTCCATTTCCAAAATTATGACTGTTATGATATCATACGCGGTGGCGGGTGGTCCTGGTGGGTAGAGCCAAGGTGCCTCATGGGGGGTGAGAGACAGAGATGCCATGCAGACAGAGCTCAGTGAAGAGTTCTATTGGGTGGTAGGGGAAGAGGAGGGGGAGAGAAGAAGAGAAAGGGAGAGAGGGAGAGAGAGAGAGAGAAGAGGTCAAGGGGTTCAAGAGATGCGCACCTCGTGGGAGGAAACTGGAAGAGAGGGGGAGAAGAGGGAGAAGTGGGCGGAGTTTTCCCTTAAGAATAGGCTTGTATGTCAGGGCATAGGGTGACGCCAAAGGGCACCTGGAGGAGCCATGCAGCAACTGGTGAGCACTCAGTCCTTATCTGAAATTAGAGAACCGCGTTCTTCAATTCAGAGTTGTTTTTTTTCCCCTGACTACCTCAAAACAAGAGGCTACAGCGCATTTATTTAGATGTTCCTATCTTAGAAAACAATGACTGTCCTATGGTAAGCATGTTGGGTGGAAAGGGCCCAGAACTCACTCTGTAGACCAGGCTGGCCTCAAATTCATAGGGATCCACCTGCCTCTGCCTCTGCCTCTGCCTTCCGAGTTTTGGGATTAAAGGTGTGACACACCACCGCCCCGGCCTCCATGCCACATATTTTGTTTAGCTTCTTTAATACTGGGTGTTTCTATCTCTGTGTGTGGTAGATCTCAAATTTTGTTCATCAGAATCACTTGCTAGGTGTTGTCAGGGCATTTAGATCCCAGACTCAGCCTTTGAGACTTGGTAAAACTGGAGGTAGGCCTGAGCAGTGGCATTTTTAACTTCTCAATTAATCCTTATGGTGCTGGTCTGAGAATCACACTTCAAGGATGACCAGTTTAGATAAGAAACTCCTAATTTGGGTGGTGGTGGTGATGGCGGTGATGGCGGTGATGGCGGCGGCGGCGGCGGCGGCGGCGGCAGTGGCGCACGCCTTTAATCACAGCACTTGGGAGGCAGAGCCAGGCAGATTTCTGTGAGTTCAGGGCCAGCCTGGTCTACAGAGCAAATTTCAGGACAGCCAGGGCTACACAGAGAAACCCTGTCTCAAAACAACAACAGAACAACAACAGCAATGAAACTCAGTAAGGGCAATCTTTGTTTTTCATTTCTTCCTCAGTTTTTAGAGCCAACTGCTACTCAGTTGCTCAGCTGCGTCACTCTTACCAACTGACCCGCTGTTAAGGGTCCCTTCTCACTTCATTCTGTTTCTCTTGTGCCGTGGCAGGAACCCAGAACAACCTCGAAGCCTCCCCATACTTGTTCAGTGGGCATTTCCCAACTTGTTTTTCCATCAAGCGTGTGCCAAGAGCCAGGTCATCAGAGCGATTAATACAGATGGCCATGCCTGGACTGCTGAGATGCCTCAGCAGATGAAGGAGCCTGACACCAAGGCTGACAACCTGAGCTGGGTCACCAAAGCTCCCATGGTGGAAGGAGAGGATCACTTCCCACAAACTGTCCTCGACTCCACAGGCATAGTGCACACGAACACTAGATTAACAGTAATAACAATAACAACAATAGAAATGGCCATTCCTGTTGCTCAGTTCAGAAGTCAATCTCCGTGGGGTTTGAGCCTGGGAATGACAGCCCTCTGCCATCCACGTGTACTGGGGTTGAAACGTCTGCATCTAAGTAATTTGAAAACTCCAACTTTTTAGGCTTTCCTCCTAAACTTAAATTTCCAGCTCGTCTCTGAACTCTCACCCATTTGTTTGCCTAGCAGGAGATGGAGTTTTTAGCATATTTTCAGAGTTTTCTGAAATAAGTGCAGTGACCACTTGTGAGTTACTGCCAGTGTTACAGAGATATTTTAGATAGGGAGTGCCCAGGGAAGTCACTGCTGAAATATGCTATGGGATAATGCTTTTGTACATTGGTTTAATAAAACACTGATTGGCCAGTAGCCAGGCAGGAAGTATAGGCAGGATAAGCAGACAAGGAGAATTCTGGGAAGAGGAAGGCTGAGTTAGAGACGCCAGCCCACTGTCCAGGGATCAGCGTGTAATGGCACACAGGTAAAGCCATGGAACATATAGATGAATAGAAATGGGCTGAGTTTAAATATAAGAGCTAGTCAGTAGTAAGCCTGAGCTAGTGACCAAGCAGTTTTAATTAATATAAGTCTCTCTGTGTGTTTACTTGGTTCTGAGCCACTGCAGACTGGGTGGGACACAGAAAAACATCTAGCTACAGAAATGGACTGGGCAAGGGAAATAAATTTGCTTTAACATTTTTGAATTTTTATATGTAATCTTTGAGTTGCAAGTTCATTTTTTATGTTTATCTTAAATGACCTTGACATTCTATGAGCATGACTTAAATAGTTTCAAATCCAGTTTTAGGTTTTAGAACCCTGTAACTTCAAACTCCCTTATTATTGAGTGTGGCTTCAAGAATCTTAGTTGGAAAAAAAATAATGTTCTTTCAGGGAAGATTGTTCATGTTGGAGTAGACCATCTGTCATTCAGCTAAGTTTGTGTTGTTCTCCAAGTCAGTGTTTAAGGTATGGAGCTTTGCCTTCTTGGTTTGGCCTGCTCTCCTTCTTGGTGGCCTAAGATCTTTGGAGTGAATGTAGTAACAGCCTTTTCCTAGCTTGTCTTAACAGAAAGTACTATCTTATTCTTAACCAACCCAATGGATCATAAGACTCACTGTGGCTGACCAAAGCATGGACTTCTGTAGGTTTCCCCATAATGATCTTGATGCTCCTTGCTCATAGAATCCCTCTTCTCTCTCTTTGACTGGACTCCTGGAGCTCGAACTGGTGCTTGGCTGTGATCTCTGCATCTGCTTCCATCAGTTACTGGACGAAGGCTCTATGATGACAGTTAGGGCAGTCACCAATATGATTACCACGGTAAGCCAGCTCAAGCACCCTCTCCACTATTGCTAGTAGTCTAAGCTGGGGTCATCCTTGGGGATTCCCCAGCACCCAGTTTCTCCCTATCCCCATGATGTTTCCTTCTATCATGGGATCTCTTTCATTGCTCTCCCACTCCATCCCTGTTCCAGCTCGATTATCTTGTTCCCTTGTGTTCTCATCCCCCATCCCCTACCCTCCATTGCCCATCCCTCATCCCCAGTTTACTCATAGAGATCTCATCTATTTCCCCTTTCCAGGGCCATCCACGTATCCCTCTTTGGGTCCTCCTTGTAAGCTAGTATCTCTGGAGCTGTGAGTTGTGGGAAACCTACAGAGACAACCAAACCAAACCAGTGGGAACTCATGAAATTTAGATCAACAGTTGTGGATCCTGCATGGGCCTGGACTAGGCCTTCTGCATATCGAGACAGTTGTGTAGCTTGGTCTGCTTAAGGAGCCCCCTGGCAGTAGGATCAGGATCCATCCCTGGTGCATGAGCAGGCTTTTGGGAGCCCACTACCTATAGTGGGACACCTTGCACAGTCTTGATGCAGGGGGAGGGGCTTGGACCTGCCTCTACTAAATGTACCTCCCCATGGGAGGTCTTACCTTCTTATAGGAGGGAATGGGGGGTGGATTGGGAGCGTGAGGCTGGAGGGGCAGGAGGAGGGAGGAGGGGGACCTTTGGTTGGTATGTCAAATGAATAAAAAAATTTCTTAATAATTAAAAAAAATGGGCTTCCAGGGGTAGTATTTGCAAAGGCAGAGATATACATCTCTGAGAGACTTGGAAAAGGCCTTTTTGGACATTGAAGTCTGTATGTTCATTTTATAGATGAATCAACTGAGGCCAGTGGGCTAAGTGGTCTACCCAAGATAACCATGACTTACATTCAAACCAGCAGATTTGTGATCAGTTCTTGTCTATATCATAATACCTCTCTACTTGGAGAAAAACAAAATAAAACCCAAAGCAAAAACCCACTGCCTTAACTCAGGCAGAGCTGTTTTCTCCAATAAGAACCTCTCTTTCTGGAATGCCTTGTTGAAACCATTTTGGTTTCTAGTGTCTGGTATTAGTCCTGTTGTAACTCGATACAAGTTTATTATCTAGAAGCCAGAGGCTCATGGTAGGCTTCATTGGATCAAAACCAAGCTCTCAGGGGTGCTGAGTTCCTCCTGGTAACTCATCAGGAGATTCTGTTTCTTCCTCTCTGAAGTGATGACAAGATGCCACCCATACTCCTTCCATTTGCAGAGGCAGCAGGGGCTGATGGTCCTCCTACCACATCCACCACTCACCCACCCCAGCACACTCTCCCACAGTCAAGGACATTAGGCCTTCCATCTGAGCCTGTCCAGGTTATATCCCCTCTCAGGATCAGCTGGTTAGCAGCTTTGATTAGCTTTGTAACCTTAATTGTCTGGAAAATCCAGGCTTTAACACTTGCCTCTTGCAGTTTGCAGAAGGGCAGAGTTTTTCCCTTATGTGCAGAACTTCGCAGTGTACAAGAAGGCAATGGCCCAGGACTCTCACACCCTTCTTGGATACTATCTTTCTACCATGAGTTCTATTCATTCTGTAACTGCAAAATGGACCTTGACCATCCTGAATTTATTGAGTTATCTCTCTCCTATAATTTGGAGACCTCTTGGACTTTCATAAACTTCTCAAAGCCTATCTCAATTAACAATTCAAAAATTTTAAGTGGCTACTGAAATTTGTGACAATATCTGTAATACAACATGAATTATGTTTCAGACGTGATCCTTGACCTCACCAAGCTTAAACAAGGCCAGACAGCTCTCACTCTTCCTCTACTGGATTATCCAAATGCTTTCCCCCCACTAGCCCAACTGTTTTAATCACTCACGATGTTATCTGTTGTTTCCACCTTTATCTCCAAGGCTCACCAGCTCTCAGAGCTAACGTTCTGTTGGTCTGAAGTCATATGCTATTTTAAGGAAGATAATTTGGATTATATTTCCAGCTGCCTTCAGGCTGTTTCCATTTTGATGTGGCTGCCTCCTCTCCCTGGGTTTCCTGAATCGCATTACACCGGTGAACGGTCACAAAGCAGGTCAGACAAGTTGGACTCAAATCTGAACTTTGCTTCTTTCTCGCTGTTCTAATTCTTCTTCCTTCATATGGTCTCCTCCAAATGAGAACGCAGAGTGCTTCAAGCATTTTGATTGGTGTAGCCCAGGTCATGTGTCCATTCCTCACTGACTGTCCTAATAAAAGAGTCCTATTCAAGTGTAGGTACGTGGAGGGGTTGTTGTGATGAGGGTGTGGTTGTGATGAGTTCTTGAGTGAAGAAATGCTAAAATACCTGTCTGGCAAGAGATGCCCACTGGTACATTTGGCTGTTTTAAGAGTAACCAATCGCTTTCTGATTGGATTTGAGACATCCTCCACAGGAGAATTCATTCCTAATACTGTGAAATTGGTCAAACGCCTATGACCAAGGGGGCCACAGGCTCTAGCGTCCAATCCAGTATTGATGTTCGGCTAAACCGACATCTAGTCAAACAGCGTTCCGCATGTTCATGTGTCCAGCGGTAGATTGGTGCTGCTCTTAGCCCACACCTAAGGAGCTTCTTCCTGCAGTGAGTGATGGTTCAAGAAGGTATTCAAAGCTGACCAAGCAGCGAGAAAGACTATTGAGTGCTCAGCCCTAAATAGGACACGCATCTCACTCCCTCCAAGGCCCAGGGAATCAGAGAAGAGTGGGTAGGAAACATTGGGAGTTAGAGCATGGAAAGGGAACTATGAAAAGCTGTCTTCTAGACAGGACATGTCACTGCCATCACAAACAGCAGCTGTGGCGACCTGCCTGCACAAGACCTGCGTAAAGAAAAGACCCGAGAGTGGGAAGACTCGTTGAGAAGCAGATGGGGGTCAGCAGGAGTGAGAGGGGGCGATGGGGGTCAATATGGTCATAGTGCATGGATGAAATTGTCAGAAAGAGAGAAAACTTATCCAGTTTGCATCTGTTAAAATCAAATATAAGAACCGTAGGCATCTAATTGAGATTAGGGACATCTAACAGTCCTATACTTTCTCTGATAGTTTAATCATTGAGATGGAAGGTTAGCACTTAACAGTTGGAATCCTCCATGCCTTTGGTTACATTCCTGGGAAAGCTGCTGACACAGCTTGAAAGCTTGGAGAGGATAAAAAGATCATCTCTGGTCTGAGCTAAGACATCCTCTCCTACGGCTTTGCCTTACATATGTCTGTATGGGGCTAAACATCTGGCAGACCACTTATTATTTGTGAATGAGGGCAATGATCCATGGCACAGGTGTGTTACCCTCAGACAGATCTTGTTTCATTCTAATATGGACACGTCTGCAAATAATTTATGAGGTGCACTTACTTACAGTCATCTTTCCCATGGAGAATAATTGCTAAGCTGCCTTTTCTCACCTTTTTTTTCTTTTTTAATGAAGGATTGGTTTGTGACACCTCTTAGCTCAGATGTTAATTGTAGCACCTTTGAGGGAAACATGAATGCTAAACTCCAGTCTTTTACCTATAAATCGCAGATGTTTCTTTGCAAACTCTCTTTGGTACGATTTGCAAGGCAGTCTGTTTCCAAATGACAACCATTGTGGTTAGTACCTGGTGCCACTTTCCTTTAGCTCTTACCTATTTTCTCCTGACGACAGAAATGGATGCTGAAGTCTGGAGGTCAAAATCTGGGGACACTGTGTCTTAATGTGTGGATTCCATACACGCCTCTCTTACCTTCCCTTTTCTGTTATGGTCAGCCTGGCTTTGTGAACAGTTCTTTGAAAGTCAAGGAGCTTTTGAAAAGAGTTATCATTTGCATTTTGCATGTTTGCAAATAATTAATATGGTTTATTAACAGACATGGCAGGACTTTGGACTCATTCCCTCACAGGTGACATTCTTTTTAAAGTCCATGTGAGTTATTTGGGATGGGGAGCCGTGGCCTCTTCCCTCTCTGCACACACTGTGTGGTACTGTGGGAACTATCAGTGACATTGGAAGATTTGTAGTATAAAAAGAAACAGAACTTGTGGGTTCAAATCACTTTCCACTTGCTCAGGTATTTTGTTTACATCATATGACCTCACTGAATTCAGCCGAGAAGGCACACTCTGGAAAACAGCCATGGGTTGAGTCTCGGCTTTATCTCACCACTCTGTGCTTCCGTTTTTCAAATAGAAAATGGGGTTAACAGCTGGGGAGATGACTGTCTTCATTACCATTCTATTGCTGGGATGAAACACCATGACCAGAACAAAATGGGGAAGGAAAGGCTTATTTGGTTCACACTTCCACACTTCCAAATCTGTTGTCTATCATTGAAGAAAATCAGGTTAAGAACTCAAACTGGGCAGGAACCTAGGACAGGAACCCGGGGCAGAAGCAGACACAAACGCCATGGAAGGGAGCTGCTTACTGGCTTGCTTCACACAGCTCACTCAGCCTTCTTTCTTATAGAACCCAGGACCACTGCTCCGGGATGGCCCCACCCACAATGGGCCAGGACCTCCCCCATCAACCACTAATTATGAAAATATCCTACAGGCTTTCCCACAGCCCAGTGTTATGAAGGCAATTTTTTTTTCAATATAGGTTCCTTCCTGTCTGATGACACTAGCTTATATCAAGCTGATATAAAACTAGCTAGCCCAATGGCTCAGGATATAAAAGCACTTGCCACCACGTCTCATGACCCAAGTTTGGCCTCTAGGATCCATATGGTGGAAGGAGAGAACTCACTCTTGAAAGTTGTCTTCTGACCTCTATACATGTACCATGCATGACCCATGAATGCTCTCCCAATCAATAAATACGTGTAATTTTAAATTACATGATAAAAATCCTGCCAGCGTAAGAAATGTTTTCTAAATCCTTTGCGTAGTGTCTACAGTGTGGGAAGTACTACATTCGTGGGTAAAATTATCCTTATAATTTTAAGTATTCAAGAACACATTAACATTGCCATTAGTATGTTTAAAATAAAATCGATGACATCTGCCTTGCTATCTGAAGTGATAGGCATAATGTGTAGCACAGCACATAGGCAGAAGTCACGATGGTGTGATTTGAGTACCTTGTGAGCTATGGCTGCCTTCTGTAAAAGCATTTTTGCTTTTAGTAGTGGCAAACTTTTGGAAATTTGTCAAGTGGTAGTGGCTCACGCCTTTAATCCCAGCACTTAGGAGGCAGAGGCAGGCATAGCTCTGTGAGTTCAAGGCCAGCCTGGTCTACAGAGCGAGTTCCAGCACAACCAAGGCTACACAGAGAAACTCTGTCTCGAAAAAAAAGTGTTGAAAATTATTTCTTGACCATTGTTGCCTCCATAGCACTGAACACAGGGCCAGCAATGTGGGAAGAGTTGCAGAAAGTCTTGTGGAATGAGATATTATGTCACCCTCTTCATACTCTCTGAAGCTGGACACAGATTCTAACTCCTTCTGTGAGCTAGGGTTTTCAGTCTTGCGTGGTTGGAAATCACTGGAAAGGTCTTTAAAAATTATTTAATCTGAGGTCAAACTCTCAGTTTCTCTATTTGAGAGTCCAAAGGGGATCAAACTGTAGGATACACACACGTGTGGAAAGACAGCTTCCCCCTACTTCCTCCAGCCTCTCAGTAGGGACTCAGTAACTGGAGAGGTAGAAGAGAACTGGAGAGGAGCTATCTTTAGATGGGTATCTGGCAGAGAAGGGAACATGGCCTAATTAGAGCTGGGATAAGGAGTTAGGCTACTTGTGGTGATATAGTGTTCCCCAATATATTGTGCACCTTAATAATCTTATCTGGTCAGAGAACAGAACGGCCATTAGATATAGAGGCCAGAAAATGGTGGGCACACACGCCTTTAATCTGCATTCCAAAGGCAGAGATCTTTCTGGATCTCTGTGAGTTCAAAGCCACACTGGAAACTGCCAGGCAATGAGACACATGCTTTCAATCCCAGGAAGTGATGGCAGGCAGTAGAAAGGTATATAAGGCACGAGGAACAGGAACTAGAGTCTTATTAAGCTTTTAGTCTTTTAGCAGCAGTTCAGCTGAGATCCATTTGGATGAGGACTCGGAGGCTTCCAGTCTGAGGAAACAGGATCAGCTGAGGAACTGACAAGGTGAGGTAGCTGCGGCTTGTTCTGCTTCTCTGATCTTCCAGCATTCACCCCAATACCTGGCTTCAGTTTGATTTTATTAATAAGACCTTTTAGATTCATGTTACAACTACTCTGTGCTGTAAAAAAGTTAAGGAGAGCACAAATGATTTTAAAGACCACTTTTCCAGCTCACTTCCACGACCTTTTTCAAAAGGTGGGAATAACTCAGACACTAAAACGAGTTCTCACAAATGCAAAAGAAAGAAAGAGGAGGAAAGAGAGAACCCATTTGAAAAGCCAAAGGAGAGTAATGATACAATCTTGAATTCCTTACAGCAAATTTAATTTAATTAAGCCAGGCATTTGGAATGTTACGGACCCAGACTAATTTTCTCAGTGTTTTTGGTAACTGGTCCTTTCCATGACATTCTTATCAGACCACACTCACGTCTCCTCAGAATGTCTCTGAATGGCTGAGTAGTAGAGTCCATGTCCACTTTGGTTTTTATTTCAGACAGAGATCCCACTTGGAATGGAGCACCCACGACTGCTTCGAGCTTAATTCGTTCAGATTAAGTAACAGCATTAAACAAACCAGTGCTTCCCAACTTCAGCTGAGCATCATATTTAATGGGGAGACTTCTTAAAAAACACAATTATTCTCTAGGTCTCTTAGTCTTATTTAGCAGATTGGAAAGTCAAAGGGGAAAGGTTTGGGGTTTGGATGTTTGAAGGATTTGGATGCAGGAAGTTTGAAGTGTACAAACCACTCAGGAAGCGCAGAGAAGGAAGTGAATTCCATGGAGAGCATGCTGCCCTGGTGATGGCCGTAGACAAAGGTTTGGAGCACTCACAGCCCGGTGCATTTTTATTAGGACATCGAAGAGATCTCTGTACCTGGGAGAAGGCCATGACCTCTACCTAATAATGATTAAGTACACTTCTCATGTGTCACTCAGGTCTCTGTGCCGTTGACGCCCACACAGCATGTGACAGCATTGCTGGCATAGATAGGTGCTGAGGCATCGTGAAAAGGAGGTTAATGCCTCACCTGCCAGCAATGAGGGCGAGCGACGGCGAGGCTCTCCTGCCACCTTACATAACTCCAGTGCCTATTAGTTGAGGCTTTCAGTACAAATGTAAATATTAGTTATCTTTCTCGCATTAATTATTGTCACACAGATTTAAAGGGTCAGAGATCTGGAAGTTAATGCCTCATTCACTGTGGGAAAGGTAACACTGTGCACCTTAGCTGCTGTTTTTCTTTCTGGCTCACTGCAGACCGGTTGTTTCTGCCCCAATGCAGCTGGGCTGGCAAGATGCTAATTTGCATAAGGCAGCCCTTTTCATGGTGGGAAAGGGATGTCCCGCAGTCGTTATTGACTTCAAGGGAGAACCTGGGTCTCAGAACTTATCTTCAGTGTGTCCCTGCTTTGTGCCTGCTTGTTCTCTATATCTGCACACGTTTGGCTCTTCTAGCTCTCCCAACAATTCCCTTTCCTATAGGCCGACAGAGGGAAGCCCAACATTTTCATGTGCTATTTTAACTGCACCTCATGCAGGTGATGGAACAAGAGGCGGGGATGTAAAAATCCTTGGTTCTGTTCTCAGTTCACTCTGAGGTTTGGCATGTCGATGAAGCATCCAGAGCGTGGGGGCCCATCCTAAGAAGGGAATGATAGGCAGTTTGTCTAGATTAAAGGGAGATTTGGGGAGAGCAAATGAAGTGACTGTGATTTGTTGTCATTATACATCTGTAGGGAGTCTGAACTGTCCCTGTCCCTGAATCCATCATTTCTGATGGGAACTGAACTTTGTCATTGGACTCTGGGGAAGTGGCCCTGGCCTCCTAGGACCTTTATTAAAAAAAAAAATCCAGATCCAGAGTAAAGCATATACTTGAATGAAAGGGTTGAGGAGTCATTAACAGGAAGTCGACTCTATGAAGATACAGCAGGCGTGATGGGTCAGCAGGGAAGCATCAGTGGGCAGTCAGGCAGAGAGTGGCGGCAGGGTGTGCCCACCTGGCAGGGGACAGGTGGAGAGGCAGCGGGAGGGTGGCCCCCTGGCCCCCAGGCCTGACATTCATCACATCCCACGAAAACACTGCGACCCAGCACACACACAGAGGGAGTGTCAGACTCTATTGGGCGTCCACGTATGCCTTACCTAAGAACAAGACAAACAAGCTGTGCCTCCAACAGTTATGAGCAAGCAATGTCCTGAAATGTTAAAAACAGCACAAGGCACTTTGCAGGGGCCTAGACCTTCAGAATGTGGTGGCGGGGGTGTCAGAACTGAGGCTTCTCTTTGATGGAATTTGCTGGAAAACTATTGGCGAACACACACACATTGTTTATTTCCCTGAAATGCAGCTCTTCGCTGTGGGCTGGGGTTTAGTCTCCTGCAGGGGTATCTGTGACTGTGCTTTGAGCAAAGGAGCTTCCCTTTCTGAAGGGACTGAGCGCTGGCTGTGAGAACCGGGTGACGGAATGAGCTCAAGCGACTCCACCGCTGGATATGGCTCTTTTCCATGAACGTACAGCAACGTCGGCTGCAGAAACACTTCCTAAAAGTTAACGAATGAAGGACTGAGAAGCATTTCTACTGCCCAATCATGAGTTAGTCCCGCTGCTTTGGGCTTCTGTCCTGACCGTAGGACACTTGTTAGTGACGAGGAACCCACTGGCAAATGGCACGGGGTTTGCTTTTCAGCTCAGCAACTCCGCCAAGGGCCCACTCCCTGGATGCTTCGGCTCTGCTGTGATGGGTGCCTTTTCTCCCCCTTCTTGAGACAGAATCTTACTGTGTAGCTCAGGATAGCCTTGAGTTTGTGAGCCTCCTGCCTCCACTTCTCAAGTTCATTCCAGCACACATGCCTTCGTCACACTCAGGAAGTTGACAGTATCTCCCCGAGTTCTTTCAAGGAGCTATAACCTTCTGCAAGCATCACAGTGTCTTCTTGTTGTTGTTGTTATGCCCTACAGGGATAAACAAGGTTGGAGGAAGGAAGACATTCTCTCCCATTTGTCTTAATGGGAGAAAATTTTCCCCAGAGATCTCCAAAGGCCACTTTAACTTATACCTCACTTGTTAGTACCAGGTCACATATCTGCTTAACTAGTCACTGGAAATGCAGCTAGCGCCTCCTCTAGGTTCCACCAGGCACGGGTCGTTGGCTCAGATTACAGTGTCAGGCATGGATTCCCTCCTATTGTCAGCCCTGGAGTCTCATTAGGAGGTGGTTGGTTACCCTGAGAGTGCCTCTATCACACAGTTCAGACTATTCTGCCACGCTTCCCATCGCCGTGGTTTGTAGCTATTGGTTGCTCTTCTCCCCCAGGAGCTTTCGTGGTCTCTTCTGATACGATGAGACTTAGTCCTCAGTGAGGAGTCTGACAGCTCAGATCCATATTGATTTCTCCAAGTCCTGCGTCCACGGTCTGTGGTGTCTTTAGTGGCAGGGCAATGGTACTAACATACATTGTGGGAGTGGTTTCTTGGACTCACCTAACAGTGCAGAGGGAGGTTTCCCATGCCTGACAGCGGGATTTTGTTAGACAGTCTATAGGTTTTGGGGAGGACATTGCCAACCCAAGTGGTGTCATTTCAACTAAACTGTGTATATTTGTATATACATATATAATGTATATACACATATATAATGTAATTTTATGTAAATATAACACAATATAACTCTCTATGGCTTTTCCAAATGTCCTTAGTGCCATTGATGCCTCCTCTCCTCTCCCTCTGTGCTGGCCTCTCTCCCCCCTCCCCCGTAAGTTCCCCTCACCCATTTGTACTGTTTTACCTTCACAGCAACTCTGTCCCACTGTGCCCCTCTCTAAAGTTCCCCTCCCCTTTGCCCTCACCATGGCCACGTTTACTCTCCTGATATCTGCGGTTCCTGCGTGTTATATACTTGCATCTAAATATTCTGAGCTCACATCCACATTCAAGAAAGGGGGCAACGTTTGTCTTTCTGGGTCTGGGTGACCTCACTTTGTATAGTTTCTTGTTCTGTTCCTTTACAACACAAGTCATTTCTAATTCTCATGGCTAGTCCACAAGGTAGGCTTTCAAATCTACATTTTATAAGCTGAACAACTAAGGCAACAGATCATGAATAACTTGTATAAGGTCATAAGCCTAGACAGTGGGAAATCGTGTGGCTCCCAGTTCAGTCTTCTTCCCTACTACCATGGTGCCTGCCTAGGACGGGACATCATTTTTGTTTCTATTTGGTTTTTCCGAAACAGCCTTTTTACTCACTGCCATTAAAGATTTACAGCCTCTCTGGCAGAAAGTGAAGCCTTTAGAAGGTGTGTCTTTATTAAAAATTCTTATTTGCAAATGAATCAAATGGAACAGGAAGGGTATAGATAAACCAAGATGCCAGCAGATAGAAAGCAGCACTGAGTACATTTCCAATGCATGGCTTCTTAGTCACCTCTCAACCTGCCAAAGGCCATGTGTCTAGCAGCCAAGCTGAGATCTTAGAAGACGTGTTACTGCAGCAGGAGGAGGGGGCATCACAGGCACCTGCACGTATGAACTCAGGGACCTTGACGACACCCCGTCAACTGTGAAGACTTGTGAAAGCTCCAGTCAGACAAAATCCCGGCATGGTGGAAGGGATGGGGCCACAAAGTCCCAACCCTAGCCAAGGAACTATTGGCATTTGGCTGTTTCTGGGAGGGCGAGTCAATCTTATTTAGTGGAGTGACAGAAACCTGGTTTATTGACCACACTCTATGACCAGGAATAGTTGGCCAACACAAATTGGACTTCACAGATTTTGTTTATTTTTGTTCTTTTAAAAGAGGGATATAGATGGTAGGTAGATAGATAGACAGATGGATGGATGGATGGATGGATGGATGGATGGATGGATGGACGGACAGACAGATAGATAGGTGATAGATGATAAAGAGATAACATGCAGTTCAGTGGATGAACGTGGGAGAGTGTCTGTGAGGAAGTTAGGAGAAGAGGATGAATACGATCATGGCATAACATACTCGAAGAACAAATAAAAAATGTTATTTTAAAAAGAAGAATAAACATTTAATACAAGACCTCTCATTCCTAGCTAGTATGAATGAATGTAATTTGAATTCAGTGGTTTGGGGCTTCCTGAGGAAAAGACCATCCATTTTCACTGAAAGTACTGCTCAGGTTATGACTGGTGCCACCCATCCACCTGGCTCTTCCTCAAAGGGTTGCCAGGGTGATGTTTTCAAAGTCAATCTTCTTCTGCCACTGACTTGAAATTTTCTGTGGCATTTCAGGTGTTAGAGTTGTCTTTAGTACTCTGATGCTGTCCCAGGTCTGGCTTTCCCGCCTCTCTGTCCTCACCTCACCCCTCCCTTTTGCTCTCTGCTCTCCAATCCCTGACCTCACCTCCTCCCACACCCTAGGATCTGTCCCAACAGAGGGATTTTGCTGTGCCAATCTCTGACCTGAGAGCCTTCCGAGGGAGGTTCCCCACACTCACACTGTCTGGTAGGTTTTCCTCAGAAATTTGCTGAAGGACTTTTAGAGAAGTGAGAAGAAAATTTTCAATGGTTTTACTGACTTTATCTTTGATTTTTTTCCCCTCTCTGTAACATATAGAGTCTGCCCAGAGAGTCACTGACACCCTCTGGAGAGGAGAAGGCCAATCCGGTGACATCCATAACCCAACAGTCAGCAGATGGAAGGGACTAGACTATTTATTGGTCCATTTGTTGACTTGTCCATTATTTTATTCATGGATTCCCACCCCCCTTATTATAAAGGAATTCTGAGGTTCAGGCTATGAAGACCATGATCAGCAGCTAAGGCAGGAACTAGGTTAAAGGCTATTGAGTGAGCCTCGGTAGGTACTATGGCTTAGAGGTGTCCCTACAGTGATATGTGGAAATTTAATTCCAAGTGGACAGTGTTAATAGGGGTGATCTTGAAGACATAGGCAGACCTCTAGATGGATTGTTGAGGGAGCTGGTTCATCACAGTGAGAATGGGGTTGTTACAAAAGTGAATTTGGAAACTGGGCAGTGGCGTTATTTACCTACAAAACCAGCTTTCAGGAGGCAGAGGTGGAGGCATTATGAGAGCCTTCCTAGCCTGGGCTACACAGTGAGACTCTGTCTCAAAAACAACAATAAGGAGCTTGGCTCCTCCCACTTTCTCAGCCACAATGGGATGTTGTTTGATGATACAGAAAGAGGCTCTTAGCAGTTGTGGTCTTCCAATTGTGAACTCAGCTTCCAGAGCCACAGGCCAAGCAAATTCCAGACTCTTCTGTGAAAGTAGCATAATATATTAATAGATGAAGACATTCAGGTTGCAGGTGGTGCTGTAGGAGGGCGGGCAGCACAGTGGAGAAAGGAGAGCGAGTCTGTGACGGGAATAACGGGCAGGAAGAAAAGTGCGCACGCAGACCCTTTGGAAGCATCCTCAACAAGCCTCCGCCAGTGCAGACAGGCTTTCCTTTTACTGGCAATAATGCATCTGAAATGCATTATTCAGAGAAGACAATATTACCGAAGTCAACATGGATGGTGACAACTTTGCCTTGTTGCAGAAGGGGAGGGATAAAAAAGCACCATGGAAGTGCTTCAAGTAAATGAAAATGAATCCAGTTCATAATCAAGTAAAAATGTTATGGGTCCAGAGCCAGAGAATATTCTTATAGTGGGCTTTTTTCAGCACCCTAAATTTAACCAGATGGAATGCTTTTTAAAGCACCACCCTATTCAAGCTTTGGAAGTGAAGAATTTGTCTTTTAATGGTAAATTTGCATTCCATCAAAAGATGGAACACATCATCCCCAGCTTACTTATTACCCAGAAATAAATTATAATTTAATTTATTTTGCTTTATGGTCTATGATGAATACCTAGATTTCAGAAAATTTATTTCAGACATGACCAAGTGGAAGCATACAAACAACATGGATTGAGACACATTAAAAATGTGAACGCCATTCCCGGTATACTGAAAGCCATGTAACCACAAATTCTTGTTGGTTTTAATGTGAATATCCTATTTCACAAACCCCAAATACTGAGGTTAGAGAGAGAATATGCACTGCCCTGAAAGTGGAAAAATTAATGCAGCTGAATTATTAGTAAGGGAGGGTCTAGTTGCTGAAAGGCAATAGGTCAACAGCAAGTTAACACAACCCAACACGGAACCATGGGGTCTGTCAAAAATTCTTGGTTTGGAAAGAGTCCCACATGCTACTGAAATAGCATCTTGATTTTCTGATAGCTCCGACAAGTGGAAGCCGTAGTGATGGAATTAGTGCCCATGTTGGTCTAATTTCAACACAATACACTACACATTTGTCAGTCAGCAGTCAGGTTGATGCAGACATCTGTTGGTAATAGGAGCAAAAACACAGTTTTAACAATCAACAAATATCTATTGAATGCCAACTATGTATCAAACTCTGTGGTAGGCCCCGGGAATTTGAGAGGAGATAGACAAAAAAGGAAGTAAGATAGGCACTTATTCTCCTGGAATTAAGCCCAGTGAAAGATCCAGACACGGAACCATTGCTGATGTGACTGAGGCTGGAGAGTCCCTGAGGGCAGCATGGCCCAAACACAGCTGCCTGCTGCTGTTCTCCTGGGAATGAGGAGATGATGTTTGAGGGAGACCTTTGCAAGTGATCAGGAGCGGGCTGCCCCAAAAAGGAGGCAGCAGCCTGGGCATCCAGGTACAAGAAGAAGAACTCCAAGGGTCAGAGTTTGGACAGCTTACCAAAGAATTACCAGTCAATTGACTTGAATGGGTCAGAGTGTGCAAGAAAGAAAACACTATTGACTTGGAGCCCTCTCTTAGCTTTGGGCTACTATAATGAGTTGTCATAAAGTGGGTGACTTATAAACAAGAAGGATTCCTTTCCTATAGTGCTTAAGGCTGAGAGTCTGCCATCAGGGGCTAATGTGGTCTGATGAGGGATATCTCCATCACAGCCTTCCAGCTTCTTGATATATCCTACATAATAGAAGTGGGACTAGAGATCTGTCTCAGGCCATAGCCAGAGAGTTTTATCTTCGGGTCCCGCCAAGCCTGACAGTCGCTTAGCCCACATATAAAATAAACACACAGACACTTATATCATTCAAACTGCTTGGCCATTAGCTCAGGCCTATCACTGTCTAGCTCTTACTCTTATATTCAGCCCATTTCTATTAATCTATACTTTGCCATGTGGCTCGTGGCTTACTGGTACTTTACATCTTTCTTGTCCTGGTGGCGGCTGCAGGCAGTATCTCCCCTCTGCCTTCCTGTTCCCCCAATTCTCCTCTCTGTTAGTCCCGCCTATACTTCCTGTCTGGCTACTGGCCAATCAGTGTTTTATTTATACAGAGCCATATCCACAGCACTTCCCCTTTTCTTCTTTTTCAAAAAGGAAGGTTTTAACTTTAACACAGTAAAATTACATATAACAAAGCAATTATCAAGCAAGAATTATAGTTACAATATTAAAGAAGATATCCTATCTATCTTATATTTGTGAATCTAAGGTTTTATATCTAACCCATCTTTTATCATAACTGAGGAAATTATAACTATCTAGTCTTTAACCACATCAAAGACTTCAGAAGGATATAATACTACCTGAGAAATGGGAGAAGGATGTAAGAAACTTTTGGGAGTCTTGTAGGGTAGACAGAGACAGCTGGCAGCCCGGACAGTCATCCAAAGTTCTCTTGTAAAGTTGGGGCATCTGTCTTAAGCCCACAGGGCCTAGAGTCTCTCAGTCACTTTTTTTTCTGTGTCCTGTAGAATGTCTGGCAGTTTCCTCTGTGAAGCAGGAACCTAAGGGACCATTTCACCAAGCAAAATTCAGTGGTCACCTTTCTGTGGGTCCTTAATGTCTAGTCAATCAAGAAGTCCAGGCAAGAACAATTTCTTGGCCAAATGGCTATTTTTGCCAAGGCGAAGATGAACTCCATATGGAGTGTCTTCGATGCCCATCCTTCTCTCTGAAGTAAATTGGTGCTGCCAGGAGCAGACATGTCTTACTGTCCAGAAAGTCTAAATTTTTAAAAATATTTTAAGTGCCATGTTTTATAGGTCTTTGAAGTATTTGAAGATTACTTGTCTATCTGAAATATATCTCTATATACCTAGAAAACTTAACTAACATGGTACAAGTTTGACTATCATAGAAGAATAATTATTAATCTGTATTTTTAATTATCACTACAATCTAAATGAGTTACATAAACATATTACCTCAAATGAGAATAGAAATATATATACAGTATAACAAAATTAAGTTTAAACTTGTATCAATAAACTAAAATCTATACCAATGTAAAACATTTTAAGCAAGTTGTTGCTCTTTAAAAGTAGGTTCATTAAAAAAAAAGTAGGTTCATTAATCTACCTTTTTATCCTATATTGGTGAAATTATTAAGGCCACTCCACATACTTAAAAGGGAGGTTTATTTAGTGGTGTAACTTACAAATGAAGGGATAGGTAGGTCACAGGGTCTGGGAAAGATGTAGTGCAGTCCGGCAGTGTTCTCTGGAGAACTCTGCTCGGTCTACCTCCAGCATCCAGGGTCCAGGAACCAAGAGAGATGGCGCATCTGGATCTCAGGTCTTCAGGGTCCTCTCTTGGCCCTGCCTTGTAGGCGTGACAGTTACCAAAGCCTTAATGGGGCTTGGCGCTTAAGGCTGAGAGTTTGCAATTAGGGGCTAATGTGGTCTGATGAGGGATATCTCCATCATAGCCTTCCAGCTTCTTGCTATATCCTACATAATAGAAAGAGGACTAGAGATCCGTCTCAGGCCTTTTTCACAAGGGCATTAATCCCACTCATAGAATATACTCCTCAGATGTCACCACTTCTCAAAGACCCCATCTCCTAATACTGTTACATCAGAAAAGACTGTAGTATATGAACTTCAGAGACACACCATCATTTACTTCATAATCAAACCTTAACATAACCTACTGGGCATATGGATGTTATTATCTCTAGTTACAGATGATGGGAAGCAGAGACACAATGAAGTTAGAGAGCTAACTAACATCATTCAGCTCATGGTTGCTCTCATAGCTTTATTTTAAGAAAAATTTCTCTTGAGCTGTATATAGGTGTTTTGTCTGCACATATGTCTGTGTACTACATTTGTCCAGTGTCTGAGGGGTCCAGACGGCAGGGTAAGATCCCCTGGGACTGAGTTTATAGGAGGAAGTTTGTCACCAGGTGGCTGCTGGGAACTGAACCCAGGTCTTCTGGAAGAACAGCCCCTACTCTTACCTACTGCTCCTCTCCACCTCCCTGTAGCTTTAGTTTTAAGTTTCTCATTTTACTTTTTGAGACAGTGTCTTGTGAGTCTCAAGCTGGTCTTGAGTTCACTAAACACCTGAAGATGACCTGGAACTTCTGATTCTTCTTTCTCTGCCTCCTGAGTGCCAGGATTATAGCCTGTGCTGTAGATACTTTCTAGTCCTAGCACATAGGAGGCAAAGGCAGTAAGATCGGGACTTCAAAGCCATGCTCAGGGACATAGTGAGTTGAAGACTAGCCTGGGCTACATGAGACCCAGTCTCAAAAACAAAACAAAAATCAGAGTAATTTCAGCTTGTGACATGGAAGAGAGGCTTGGAGGTAAGAAGGGGCTGCGGGCTTAGGGCCATGGGAGGATTTGTCACAGTTAAGAGGAGAAGATGAGGCCAATAAGTTGACTCAGTGGGTAAGGCACCAAGCCTGAGGACCTGAGTTCAATCCTCAGAAGGAGAGCACCAACGCTAAGCAAGTTATTCTCTGAACTCCACAGGCAAAGTGCAGCATGCACACCCACCCCAAATAAGGAAATGTCATCAAAATGCTTAAGCAGAGGAAAGGCTAAGGGACTTTGTTCTGTGTGAAGGAAGTGAGGCCAAGTCTTTTGATTTACCATATAGAAATGACAGAAAGCAAAACACAGTAAGGTGAAGGAAGTGAGGCCAAGTCTTTTGATTTACCATATAGAAATGACAGAGAGCAAAACACAGTAAGGTGAATAGAGCTGAAAGGTTATGAATTTCATGAACTAAGCATGGTGGTACGGGCCTGTGACCCCAGCTACTTGGGAGAATCACAAGTTCAAAACCTGGTTGCTACAGAATGAGTTCAAGGCCAGCCCGTGCAACTTAGTGAAACCCTGTCCCCAAATAAAGAGTAAAAAGAGTGCGGGGGATGTAGCTCACAGGCCGAGTGCTCATCTAGCATTTGTAAAGCATTGGGTTCAGCCTCCAGTACTAGAAAAATAATGAACTAAAATTATAATGAAGTCTTAAATAAAAAATAGATTAATGAGGTCAGGATGAGAGGAAGTATTCATGGAGAAAATATTAGAATTTATTATACTACTATGTAGCCAGTATAGAAGGAAAGAAGCATCTGTAGGAAGAGTTACTGCCTTCTCTTGGAGGAAGAAAGGAAGGCAGGCTAAAGACAAGCACACTGGTCTCCTGGAGGAAGAAAGGAAGGCAGGATGCACCCTAAGACAAGCACACTGGTCTCCCATTGGTGCTGCTGACATTTGGAGTTCAACATGATAAAGCTGCATTTGCTACCTACAAAATCAGCAACTCCAGCTACAGATAATTAATGAGCTCATATGTCTTTTCAAAGCTATTTATCTAAATATTCTAAAGTTAGACTAATAAGATTTGGGGCTTGCTAGTGTTTTGAATGACTATATTCTGTTCTGACAGTTGACCTTACAATAAATTCCTCTGTTGGACAATCCATCATATGGATGAGCTATCTTTTTACAAAATATATAATTATTTATCTACAATAGTACAAACTGAAGAGGAAATGCAAGCATCGTTTAGAAAAGAGAAATTTCCATATGTGTTTCTAGGTGAATAGCTTTGTGCTCTATCACTGAGCAACATCCAGAGCCCTTGTTTATAGATGAATAGAAGAGACTTAAGCACTATCTGGAAATCAAATAAGACTGAAACAATGCACTAATATGATTCATATTTCCATAATGTGTAATTATAAAAATCTGCTCAAAGAATTGTAATTCTGCCACATTTCAACTTGAGACGATACATAATTAATAAAATAAGGACAATTAAGCAGAAGAGAAAAAAGTTATTTTAAAAGACAAATCCTTTTCTTACTGTGTTTCTGGACTGTTTCAGTAAGCATGTCAACAGTAAATCATATGTTAATTATGTCACCTACAAATGGAATAAAAGGGAAGCAATTAACTTAAGATTCATTTAAAATATGTTATAGTTATATTACAATTCCAAGAAATTATAATGCCTTCCATTTGAGTCATTGTGCTATAATCTAATTGTTATTAGCAATAAAGTTGAAAGAAAAAACTCAAAATTACACAAAAAGAAGAAAGAATAAAGCATGTTTCCAAGGGTCTGGATTTCCCAAGCAGATCCAAAGAAGATAGAATGAAATTCAAGAAAGCACTACTCTTCTTTCTAGACTCGATGGCAGAAGACCACCTCTAACAGTCGTGGAGGGATTCACTACCACTGGTCGGGAGTGTGCTGATACAGGAAGGTTGCCCAGGTGTGGAGGGTTACTGGTTAGCTATCTTTCATGTCCCCCCTTTCCCAAACTTCCTCCTGAATCCATGTAATGGGGACATAAGGGTACAGGTCCCCTTGTAGTCAGATGTGTGTACAGTGACTCTCAAGTCTGCCCCAAGTGTCTTCCAGTATGAGGGGGACTAGGAAAAGCTGGTTTTTACGGGGTTCACCTGATGGAGTGATATTGGTCCTGAGGAATATCAATCCCTGGGATGGTATCAATCTTGACTGAAACTAGACTAGATCTTTGGGTCCTGTCCCAGCCTCATGGGCTTCCTTTTGCAAGGAACTACTTGTCCAGAACATTCCTGGGATGTCTCTCTCCTTTAATGCTCTGTTTGGAACACAGCATACATAAGGATTTTTTTTTTTTGAAGCTTTTAACCCCCCTTCATTCTTTGGTCCAATGTAAGTCTTTGTTTTCTAAGTTAACAAAGTCCTCTTGACGACTGACAAAACTGGCTTCAGGAATGATGGGTGATTCTTTAAGCTTTTTTTTTTGAAAAAAAAAAAAGTCTTCATTGATAGGTGTCTGACTTTTCCCTGCATGGTGGATCCTTTCATCTTCTTTGAGAGGGTTCCTCACTGCCTTTCCAAGACAATTTTTTTTATTAGTTGAATATTTGGTGAAAATCCATTTCTTCAAATGTAGTTGTGGAAGGGTCTTTCTTTTTTTTTTTTTTTTGTAAACTCTAAGTTTTCTCAGTTTTGAGACTTTAATAAAATCATTAAGTGCGTCAGTTTTTTTTTTTATTCTGTGCCGCTAATTGAGCGTACATTTGTTTTCTGTTATCTTTAAGAGCTCTTAAGAGTTTAATTCGGCCGCATCAATCGGTTTCTTCAAAACTCCTTTAATTTCATGTTCTAACATGTCCCTGCTTTCTAATGCATTCATTAAATCTAATTCCAAGTCGTGACTCTCCAAGAGCAGGCATCCGACTGTCCACCTCCAAGTGTTCACCCCAAGGCTTAATCTGCTTTTCTTTTCCATTTCGAACGACTGCCCCCCGACTCCCAGTGCTCGCTTTCGGGTTTTTCCAGACGTTTTTCTGATAAGCCTGCACACTCATCTTTTCTGTCCTTCAGACGCCTGGGAAAGCAGGTGTGCTGCTTCCTGGAGCGGCAGGTTTGCTGAGGGCATTTTCCCATGTCGTCTGCAGTTCAGCCGTGTTCGCGTCTAGCCTGTCGAAGGCAGTTTGGTTGCCCCTCTGAAATGGTACATCTTTAAAGCGTATTTTCTAAATATAGACTATTCTAGGTACTCTCAACTGTTAGATTAACTTGTTGTAAATACCTTGAGATTTAATCTGTTTGAAAGTCTGGGTGCCCAGTCTCTGTTCCCCTTCATGTTATAGCTTAGTCGTTACTAGTAATAACACCAAAAGAGAAAAAATCCAAATGGCTTTAGTGGTGAGATAAAAGTTTCATCTTCCATGTATCTGGAACTTGGGGGTCAATTCATTGTAAACAATGCTGTGCAAATTATTAAGTAAATTATTAAGCAGGGCCAGTTACCAGAGAAATGCAATACCGTGAGAACAGAGCATTTCCCAAATTTGAAGCTAGCAACAGTGACTCTCCAAATGTTAGCTAGAATTACCTCACTGGTCAGTAGGACTATAAAATGCTACACCCTTTTTGGAAAAAGAAGTACCACAAAAAAGAGTATTTTAAGCATTCTAAAAATTTAGGAAGAGTAATAATCACATATGCTAACAGAGCAATTCTTGTCGGCCTTGTATAAGATGCTTATGCAGTTTGGTCACACAAAATGAATTCATTCTTCTATTAAATAGAGAAAACTCCAAGGAGCAGCAAATTTCTATATATTTCATACAGTGTACAAAATGTCCATATAATGAGATATTACGTAGCAATTAAAAGAATAAGCTACTGATTCACGTGATGTGGATGAATTTAAGGATTTCGGTCAACCGAGAGGAACCAGACACAGGTGCACACCGTGTGCAGTTCCATGTGTACCCAGCTCAAGGACAGGAAAAGCTGGTCAGGGAGAAGAGACTCGGAGCGGTGGCCATTTGTGCAGAGGCTGGGGCACCAAGTGAACTCTCCGGGTGAAGGGAATGCTCTGTAACTTGGCTCTGGTACCCGTGACTCTTCATTTCTTCCACACTGCACTGAATAAACACACAGGGATATTTTGTCCTTTGGAGATAACCAGAGGCTTCGTGGTAAAATGGCAGAGCTGCCTCCATGACAGTCAGCGAAGGAGAGAGTCAGAATAAGTAATGTTCTGTATCCCAAAGACAGAAAGAGAGGAGGGGCTTCAGAAACTCGTAACGGAAGTGCAAGGACATCGGAAAATAGCAAAACCACTCCCTATGTAGAGAAAAAAGCCAGGACCCACCATCAGTCACGCAGCCTTAGCTAAAGCGAGACCAGAAACAAAAGAAATGTGTGCAGACAAGGGGACATAAAACTGTCGCTGTTTACACAGGACACGATCCGTGACTTTAAAGACTCCAAACATCCTATCAGAGCATTCTTTGACTTGATGAATACTTTTACCAAAGTGTACCCGGATACAACATCCATATTCAAAACCCAGTAGTTGTACATCAATAATAAACATAGGGACTCTGGGGTCGGGGAGATTCCATTCACAATTTCAAAACAAACAAATAAAAGAAATGAACAACAAGGAAAGTAAAGCTAGCGCTAAACCTGACCAAGAAGGTAAAATCCTCTTCCGTGCAAACCCCAAGAGACTGAAGCAAACATTGAAGACGCCAAACGATGAAGAAGCCTCTACTGCTAACGATCAGAATTCATCTTGTGAAAATGGTTACATTGCCAAGAGCAATCTGTACATTCAGTGCACTTCCCACAATAATTCCAGCAATCGTGTCCACAGAATCAAAACCTGAAATGCAGAGGGAAGCACAGAGAATCTTAGCAAGAACAGTGCTGGAGGGGCCACTGTACTCTGCCTCATGTTATGTAGCCATAGTAACAAAGCCACTATGAAAACAGCCCAAAGGCAGACATAGCCACAGGAAATGTATGGTCTAGAAATAAAGCCATACAGTTACAGCCACCTAAGTTTTGACAAAGCTGTAAACACACACACACACACACACACATACACACACACATTGATGAAAAGACAGTTACTTTAACAAATGGTGCTAAAAAAAAAACAAAACTAGATCGCCATATGGAGAATGAAACTAGATCCATATCTCTTACCCTGAAAAAATTCAATAACGTGAGACCTGAAAGTCTGAAAGTGCTAGAGAAAAAAATAGTTAAAACAGTTTGAGGTATAGGCACAGGTAAAGGTGTTCTGAACTGGATTCCAAGAGCACAGGAAATTCAAGAATTGATAAATGGGATTATATGAAATTAAAAACCACCTATATAGTGAAGAAAATGATCATTTGAGTTCAAAGATAGCTTACAGAATGGGAAAAAAATCTTTCCTGACTATATATCATACATAATTAATAACCGGGTTATAAAAATAACTACAAAAATTAAATCAAATAATCTCACTAATAGGTGGGTAAATGAAGTGAGTAGACAGATCTCAAAAGAGGAAATACAAGTAAATACCCCAAATGCTCAGCATCCTTAGACACCGGGTAATGTATACTAAAACTTCTTTGAGATTCCTTATCACCCTTCATAATGTTTTTCACTAATAAGACAAATGATAACAGATGCTGGTGATAACTGGGAGGAGGAGGACGAGGAGGAGGAACTCTTTTCATTGTTGGGGGGAATTTAAATTCAGGCAGCCACTAGAGAAATTACTATGGAGATTCATGAAAAATCTGAAAATAGAACAACCATAGGACACGGCTATATTACCCTTGGGTTTATAACCATAAGACGCTAAGCCAGCATGCCAGGGAGAGATGCTTGCACACCCATGTACCCATGTTCATAGCTGTATCAGTGGCTCAAAGAACATCATAGAAGATAAGGCAGAAAAAAGCCAGAATACAAGGAAGTCTACTGTGTGATGTAAACAAAACCTAGACAATGGCACCATCAATAGACATGCTAACATGGAGAGGGGACAATCTCAAGGGGTCCCACCCCTACACAAAGAACTAATGACTGCCAAGAAAGGAAGGATTAGCCTCTCCCAGAGGCAAGCCCCCTTACTAGTTACCCAGCACAAAGTGGTCATCTCTGAACCCATATACGCACAAACAACAAAAAGAGACTCAGCAGCTTGTACTTACATATTTGTCCAGAAATATATATGTGACAAAAATAATCAGGGAAAAAGAAGCTGTCAGTTTGAGAGTGTGGGGGGACCTGGGGTGGGTAGGTGGGGTGGGACATGGGAGGGGTGACAGGAAGGGAAGAAAAGGGCTGGTGTGATATGATTATTATACTTTAATTAAAAATAGAAAAGGAAACATTAGAAAGTAAGAAAAAAGTAAAATTGAAATAACTGTCTAGAAATCACTGCTGCTGAGAATGAAAACTGAAAGTGCTCACACACCATGTACCTGTCTGGGTGATAGCAAAGTGCTCACACACCACGTACCTGTCTGAGGATTAACAAACTGCTCACACACCACGTACCTGTCTGAGTGATAATAAGTGCTCACACACCATGTACCTGTCTGAGGGATAGCAAAGAGCTTACTCCCTATGTACCTGTCCAAATGATAACTGGGCTCTTAAAGAACACTGGGCATCTTGAGTACAATCAAAAGCAGCACGTGTGTGCTCTTACTTTTCACAAACAGGTGTTTGCAATTTTCTTTTGCTCTTCTAGAACCTTCGACGCATCTCCGTCTACTGCTGCTAACCAAGACTTAAGGCATAGTTTTATGCTGGAGAGTGAACCTCAGATTTCCCAAGGCTAAGGTCCAGCAGGGGAATATGGAAAAGAAAGGGGTGGAGAAGGGACAAAAAAAGGGAGCAAGTATTGTATTCAAGTTGAAGGAGGGGAAAAACCTTTCAGAATATTTCTGTAAACAGGTTTTTCTTAGAGTTGAACAAATTTGAATGCTCATCCATGGAGCAATCGGTGTAATGGATTAAGGGCAGGGTTCACTGTCGATATGACTCTATCATGCCCGTGGGTCTGAGGTGTTAAAATAATTCCTAGGACACTTACATATTTTGCTTTGTCCATGGGCTTTTATTTAGAAATGAATCTTCAGGTAAAATAGAGCTCCCTGCCTCTAAAATATTAGCAACTCCATTGATTTCATGATTTTCATCAATAGGAAATATATATCATAGGTAAGATTATGGTAACATAAAAACAGGTCAGTGGTTACCTTGGGCCATAAATTTATGGCTAAGGGGTTCAGTGTTCTGTAGCAGGAATCTTAAAAGTTCTTATTAATAAAATCAAACTTGAGCCAGGTATTGGGGTGAACTGGAAGGTCAGAGAGGCAGAACAAGCCACAGCTAACCTCACCTGGCCAACTTCTCAGCTGGTCTTGTTTCCTCAGACTGGAAGCTTCTGTGTCCTCATCCCAATGGCTCTCAGCTGAACTGTGCTGCTAGAAGCCTGAAAGCTTAACCAGCCAAATGCTTCTAGTTTCTGGTCCTCAAGCCTTTCTGCTTTCTACCACCACTCCTTAGGATTAAAGGCATGATGAGTCACCATGCCTGGCTGTTTCCAATGTGGCCTTGAACTCACAGAGATCCCATATGGATTTCTACCTCTGGAATGCTAGGATTAAAGGTGTGTGTGCCACCATTTTCTAGCCTTTGTATCTAGTGGCTGTTCTGTCTCTGACCCCAGATAAGTTTATTAGAGTACACAATATTTTGGAAAACACAACACCACCACAGTGTTCTTGTGCTTGGCAATGGTGAAAATGCTTTGAAGCTGACAGAGATAGTTGCTGTGCAATTGTGTGCGTGCACTAAATGTCTCTGACTTACACATTTTACTTAAAAAAAACCATTACATTTGTTTATTTATATTTTTTATATGTGTGCACACTTGTGTGGCATAGCATAATATGGAAGTCAGAGGGACAACCTTTGGGACTTGGTCCTGGAGATGAACTTAAGGTGTCAGGTTTAAGTATCAGTAAGTATCCCTGCTCTCTGAGCCACGTTGCTGGCCATGACTTATACACTTATGCGGAAGAACTGTGTGCTCTGTGACTAGGTAACTCATAGGATGTGTATCTCAATAAAGTTGTTAAAATAGCAACTGTTCAAACCCTATTAAAGGACACATAAAATTTAAAAGTAACAAACATTGTATGATTTTAGTGTAGTCATTATTTTTCTGTATCCATGGCTACATTTAGACTTCAATTTTACTTATAGGAATGGAATTAGAGAAAATGATCAATAAATTAGCATTTTATATACAGAGAAGAACCATAAACTAAAACGTAACATGGCAAATCTTTATTATTTATAATTTATTTAAAAAATAGGCTCATCCATGATATACTTCTGTGTAGCAGAGAAGCAGGGGATATTGGGATTTCAAATAGATTTTCCTTGAAAAGATTATTTTGCAGACAAATAATTTTCCTGTGAAAAATCTTTGAATTTTTTTTTTCAAATTTCATGGATCATGGTGATACCATGATTAATCTTGATTGTCATCTTGATTGACTTGAGAGATGTATAGGAGATCAATGACGCCTTTGGGTGTCTCTGTGTAGATATATACAAGGGATTAAATTAGACTGTGACCTAATCATCTCTTAACCCCCTGATGGATTCAACATTTGAATAGACAATGTGGAAATGGTGGAATTGTGGGAGATGAGAGCTCATTGGAGGATGTGGGCCTCCAGGGATGTGATTCTGAAGGGCATATCTTGTCCCTGGTCCCTCGCCCTTACTCCACTCTGATCCTTGGCTGCCCAGAGTAAGTGGTATTCCTCTGCTACATGACTCTTCCAAGGTGTTCTATGTCAGCAGACCCAGAAGTGACAGAGGCAGCTGACCATGGATGGAAACATCAGAAATAGAGCCAAAGTATATCTTTTCCTTTTTAAAAGTGTTTCTCCCAAGTATTTGCTAGGGTGATGAAAAGTAAAAGACAGATAGGAGACCCCAGAAATAGACGCCTGCCCTTGACAAAAGTTGTGTCATGTCCTAGGAGGAATATGGTCACCAAGTGGTTGTTACTATTAAATGTAACATTAATTACTATTGAAAGACAGTGACTAAGCTTTCTTTGCTATTTACTCTGTTCACAGCGCCTTTTACATATCAAGACTGGGAACCCCGGAGTAGAGTGGTGTTAATGCTCACTGGCTTGGGAATGCAAGCTTGAGTTTGACTCCCCAAAGTCAGGCCACACAACTTACATACTGCTTTAAGTTTCAGTTTTCTCCATGAAATAGGGAAGTTATAAACTGTAAGGTTATGTATGATCTAAATTTTAAAAAATGTAAAGAGGCCAGGAGGAGTTTTGGGCATACTTGAAGTACACATTAAATATCAGTCCTTATCCTTGTATTCCATGAATAAAGACAAACTGATGTTCTTTTTAAATATAGATATTGTCAAATCATTGAGTTAAATTATGTTGTATATCAAATATGGAAGTGTATGGTCAATTATTATTCTAAGAACACCATGAATAAATCCAATTTTTAATATAGACTATAACAATCACAAATTCTAGAAAACTACAAATAATTTTATGAAACTATACTTCCCATTTTATTTTTCTGAAGCCATTATTACTCTGATTTCAACACCATATAAATGAATACAAGAAGAGAAAAGCATAGACTGTTATTTCTGTTGAACATAAAAACCAAAATCTTTGACAGAATTTTAGCAAACCAAACCAGTGATGTATAAAAAGCATTATGCAATATGACCAAGTTGGGTCTTTTCCATTTATGCCAAATTGATCCAACATAGAAAATCAGTCAGTGCTATCCACCACGTTAACAAGACACAGAAGGCAAAGCTTATGAGCACATCTGTTGACATAAGAAAAACATTTGACAGATTCCAACATCCATTCAAACTTGCAGTATGTCAGAAATAAAGAAACATCACCTCTAAGATGCAGAGCAGTATAACATTAAAAAAAAACTCTCCAAATTCTACTAGGGAACTCCTACAGCTGAAAAATACCTTCAGTGAAGTGACTGGATGCAAGATTAAAAAATTGAATAGCCCTGTGGGCAGTTTTCCTTTCCCAACTGCCTGCTCCCAAATAACCCTGCAGCCTCTTCCCAAATAATTGACTTGGATACTTAATATGAATTATAAATGCTCGGCCAATAGCTCAGGCCTTTTACTAACTAGCTCTTACAACTTAAGCCATTTCTATTAATCTGTGTGCTGCCCCAAGGCTTGTGGCTTTTAGCTCTATCCCATTTTGTGTGTCTGACTCGTTCTCCACCTGGCTGGTGATTCCTCTGACTCTGTCCTTTCTCATGCCAGCATTCTCAATTCGGCTTTCCCACTTTATCCTGCTCGGCTATTGGCCAGTCAGCTTGTTTATTAAACCCACCATAGAGACATAAATTCACACAGTATATAGAAATATTATTCCAAATGGCCTTCCTATATACAAACGACAAACAAGCAGGAAAAGTAACCAGGGAAACAACGCCCTTCACAACAGCAACATCTTGGGGTGACTCCAACCAAGCAAGTGAAAGGCCTGTAAAAAAACAAAAACAAAAACAAAAAAAACCTTCAAGTCTTTGAAGAAGGAAATTGAAGAAGATCAGAAGACAGAAAGATCTCCCATGCTCATGGATCAGTAGGATTAACAGTAAAAACGGCCATCTTACCAAAAGCAATCTACAGATTCAATGCAATCTCCATCAAAGTTCTGATGTAATTCTTTATAGACCTTGAAAGGACAATACTCAACTTCATATGGAAAAACAAAGAAAGAAAGAAACAGGATTGCTAAAACAATCCTATACAATAAAAGAACTCCTAGATGTCTCACCATTCCTGATTTCAAGCTCTACTACAGAGCTGTAGAAATAAAAACCATATGGTATTGGCTTAAAAAACACATTATCAATGGGCTCAGAAGACACAGATGTAAATCCACTCTTCTATGGACACTTGATTTTTGATAAAGAGGCCAAAATTATACAATAGAGAAAAAAAAACATTGTTAGCAAGTGGTGCTGGTCTCACTGGATGTCAGTGTGTAGAAGAATGCAGATAGATCTATATCTATCATCATGCACAAAACACAAGTGCATGTGGATCAAAGACCTCAACATGAAAACAGATACACTGAACCTGATAGAAGAGAAAGTGGGAAGTAGCCTTGAATGCACTGGCACAGGAGACAATTTCCTGAATATAATACCAGTAGCACAGACACTGACATCAACAATTAATAAATGGGACCTCATGAAACTGAAAAGCGTCTGTAAGGCAAAGGACACCATCAATAGGACAAAATGACAGCCTACAGAATGGGAAAAGATTTTCACCAACTGACAGAGGGCTAATATCCAAAATATATAAAGAACTCAAGAAACTAGACATCAACAAACTAAACAATCCAATGGAATTAAAAATGGAATACAGACCTAAACAGAATTCTCAACAGAGAAAACGCAAATGGCCAAGACACATTTTAAAGAAATGTTCAACATCCTTAGCCATCAGAGACATGCAAATCAAAACAACTTTGAGATTCCAATTTACACCTGTCAGAAAGGCTAAGGTCAAAAACACAAGTGACAGCTCACACTGGAGAGGATGTAGAGCAAGGGGAACACTCCTCCACTGCTTGTAGGTGTGCAAGCTTGTACAGACACTTTGGAAATCAACATACCAGTTTCTCAGAAAATTGGGAGTTGATCTACCTCAAGACCTACCTATACTGCTCCTGGGCATATAATCCAAAGGACACTCCATTGGAACAACTGATCAACCATGTTCATTGCTGCTCTGTTCATAATAGCTAGAAACTGGAAACAACCTAGGTGTCCCTCAACTGAAGAATGGTTAAAGAAAATGTACTACATTTACACAAGTATTACTCAGGTGTTAAAAACAATGACATCGGGAAATTTGAAGGCAAATGGATGGAACTAGAAGAATCATCCTGAGTGAGGTAACCCAGACCCAGAAAGACAAAAATGGTTGGTTTGTACTCACTTATAAGTGGACATGAGTTATAAAGTAAAAGATAACCATGCTGTGGTCCACAGATCCAGAGAGGCTAAGTAACAAGGTGGGGAGGGGGTACTTTAGCGGGGGCACAAGGATCTCCCTGGGAAGGGGAAATAGAATAGATTTCACTGGTGAAATGGGGGGTGAGTAGGACTGGGAACAGGTGGATCGACTGGATGGGGCAAGGGAGAAAATACTGGGAGAAATGACTGGAATTGAGGGGCACTTCAGGGGCGAGGTGGAAACCTAGTGCAAGGGAAACTCCATGGAATCTACGAGAGTGATTCCTCGTGATGGGCTTCACAGTGCCTGAACCTGCCATCTTCTGTAACCCGGCAAGGCCTCCAGTGGAGGGACTGGGACACCAGCCCAGCCACATAACCTTAGACCTTCACCATGTCCTGCCTGCAGAGTGTTCTGGGACCAGACCCTACCAGAATTGTCATCAAAGAGACCAGAGAGACTTCATCCAGCAACTGATGGGAGCAGATGCAAAGTCCCATAGCCAAACATTAGGCAGAGCTGGGGGAGCCCTGCAGAGGAGGAAGAGGAAGGATCGGAGGAGCCAGAGGGGTCAGGTACACCAAGAGAACACAGTTCACAGAATCAATTGACTAGGACTCACGGGGGCTCATAGAGATCGGGGAGCCTGTAGGGGTCTGACCTAGTCCCCTGCATATATATTACGGCTAAGTAGCTTGGTGTTCTTGTAGGACTCCTAACAGTGGGAGCTGGGCAGTCTCTGGCTCCTTTTGCCTGCTTGTGGGACACTTTTCCTCATACTGGGTTGCCTCATCCAGCCTTGATGTGATGGTATGTGCCTTGTCTTATTGCAGCATATTATGCTGTGTTAGGTTGATGTCCCTGGGAGGCCTGCTCTTTTGTGAGGGGAGACAGATGGGGAGTGTATCTGGGGGAGAGGGAAGATGTGATGGGGAGAGAGACTGGGGAGATGGGAGAGAGGGGAGACTGTGGTTGGGCTTGAAATGTAATATATGAAATAATAATAATAATGATAACAAAAAACCAAACAAAAAAACCTCCAGCAAAGAGTCTACTTAACAACTAAAGATCCCCTTGTTTTCCCCTCCAAGATTAATAAAGAATTAAGGCAAGGTAAGGATTCAGGCTCTTGTGACATTGATTTTACGTAGTTCTGGAACTACCTTAAAAAAAAAAATAGCCACAAAGTGGAAACAGTTAAATGCTAATGGTATGTCTATGCCATGGAATACTGTTCAGCAAAGGAAAATTACTACCATTAGTGATCTAGCGACTTGGATAGGTGTCAAGGATATAATGCTGAGAAAAAAAAATGGCAATCTTAGGAAAGCGAATGTTACATGAATCGATTCACATTACAGTGCTGAAATTACAGACGTATGGATATGAGAAACAGATTGGCAGTTTGCAGGAGTTAAGAAGGGTATTGAGGGTATGAGGACGTAGGTGGAGCCGTAAAGGGCAATCGAAGTGTCCTTGTGGAAAAGTGCCCTGTGTCCTGCCTATGTGAACACCACCATTGTGGATCTGATACTGTACTGTAGATTTACAGTGCAATATTTATAGTTTATCTACAGTACAATTTACAGTTGGGTCAAACTGGCTACAAGGTCTCTTTCAGCATAATTTTTATGAGGATATGTGAACCTACTATTATCTCAAAGAAGAATTTAATTCAAAGCACAAAGCATAATAAATGTTATGAAAAGTGGACATTCTTAAGCATGATTTTCTTTTTTAATAACAGATTGGTTTAAAATTTAGAGAAAAATATGACAGTAGCTAGCAATTTAAAAACTGAATGTGTTTTCATTAACAGCTCTACTTTTAGGGCTTTATCTTTAATTCCTTCATAAAAATGTTCACTTTATCCTCTGCATCACAGAAACTTCTCTTCACAACAGACAGAGACCATTACAGAAAATCAAAACAGATCAAAATGGAGCCCAGTCCAAACTGATATATCAGCAACATAATTCATGCACCTCAGGCTTGGGGATCACGGTGGGAGAAGGGGTGAGAAGATTGTAAGAGCCAAAATCACGGTGTTGGCTGTGAGACTGTGCCTCCTAGAAATGCCAGAGAAGAAATACCCATGATGTCTCACCAACATGGCTGACTGAACATGACTTAAGAAAGGGTAGCACCAATAGACACACTAGCATGGATGGGAGCAAGCTCATGACTCTTCAACCCTACACAAAGAACTACAGGCAACTATAGTTGGGAATGGGAGAAATAGTTTTCCTCAGGGAAGAGCTCACTAATCTGGTTTCCAGTACCAAATGGTCAGCCCTGAAAATACGCATATGAGCCATTGGACATGCTGAGCAGATTGTACTTATGTATTTACACACACAACGACAGCAACAGCAATTAAAGAAGAGGCAGTGAATATAAAAGGGAGCGAGCTGAAGGTACATGAGAAAGTGTGAAGGGAGGAGATGATGTAGTTATATTATAATCTCAAAGGAATTAAAACGAGAAGATGGGACACCTTTCTCAGCCTTGATGCAGTGGGGAGGGGGTTGGACCTGCCTCAGCTGAGTCCCCATGGAGGCCTTACCTTTTCAGAGGAAGGGATGGGGCAGGGGTGAGTTGGGTGAGAGATGCTGGGGGTGTGAGGGAGGAAGGATGAGAGGGGGATCTGTCATTGGTATGTAAAACGAATAAAAAAGATTATTAATAAAGAAAAACACCAGAAAAAAGGAGATGGGAAAATGCTCATTTTAGCATTCGATGTATACATTCAATGGTATTTTAAATTAAAGCAGGTAACTGTATCCATCAGCAGGTGTAGATCTTCTATTCTATTATTAGAAATGAATGTCTAGCAGTTATTGCAGAGGATCAAGTAAGCAGAATCGACCAGATAAACGAAAATGTCCTATTTTCTGATGAAAATAGCAAGCTCTGAGCAACACTTGGTATTTTTATTACATAAGCCATACTGGAACAGGAGGAAGTAACGGACTAATAGAGATGAGGTTGTGGCTAGTTCTACATCATCCCACTCAGGGCTGGCGTAGGATGAGAAGGTGCGGATCAACCACTCCCCACCTAATACAGTTATTCTCCTTTTTAAAATTAGATGCACCTGTTGCCTTTATAGTGAAATATGGTCATGAAACAATGGCTTATCCTATCAGCCCAGGGTTTTAAAGTGGCAGAGACACTTTTCCCATCCACAATTTCACTGGGTTGTCCAGCAGCCTTTCGAGGTGGATAAGCGAGTGTGTGAAATGAGAAAATAGGGTCCCCCAAAGACCAACTCACTTTCCTGTGATCCTCCAACAGCCAGGGACAGAACCTAGCACTCCATGCTTCTAGGCTGGCTCTAGGCTAATGCTGCCTGTGACTTTCTCTTCTCACCCATACTCCACTTTTCCTATCGAGGATTCCTCCCCTTCTTCTTTTCTCCCTGCCCACTTGCAAGCTGTCAGTCAAGTCCACATTCCCTCTAGAGCTTTTGGAGTATGAATAACCCCTCTTATACCAGCAGGTCCCTCCGGTGTCCCTCAGTTACAACGTGGATGGCTTGCCCTGCATTAAAGGACATGCTACTACACACTACTAACATTTCTTCAGGGAGAGCCTTGCATATGCTGCAGGAAACCTTAGGTGATGTTGAAGGCTGGGTCCACAGTTTCTTTTGGTTTCTCCCCCATCATGTGGGCTGTAGGCCCCCATTTGAAAGGCGCCTCCTAGTGGTTTGGCATGCAGCTTCACATCATCTTCAAGTTACAAAGAGGGATGCAGTATTAATGCAGGCAGCTAAGAGCAGAATCACAGAAGGACACAAAATTCAGAAGGGTGGAAAAGAAGGTCTCTTTATCCTTAAATGGGGAGCCCTCTGAGTGAAATCCTACTAGACGATTATATAGTTTTTTATATTATTATATATTTTATATTATTTATATAATAAAAATATAGTAACAAGCTATACACTTCCTACAAAGATACGTCCATTGAAAAGCAAAGACCATATTCAAAAGCTGTTTCTATTGCTGCTCTTACCAACATGGAGTTTCCTGGGGGGTTGTTAATGGAGGACTTGACAGGGTACCTTATCCCAGCTACTCAGAAGCACCTTGAGTTCTTGAGTTCTAGGCCAGCCTGTGCTAGGTAGAGAGACTGCTTTGCAAGAGAGAGAGGGAGAGAAAAGAGAGGGAGAGGGAGGGAGGGAGAGGGAGAGGGAGAGAGAGAGAGAGAGAGAGAGAGAGAGAGAGAGAGAGAGAGAGAGAGAGAGAGAGAGAGAGAGATATGATTTGGACATTGTTCATGTCTTGTTTGACCTGAAACTGTAAAAGTTAAACTCTTTCCTGCCAGTTTGACCTCTCATTAAGACTTTTGGCTCTCGCCTGCTTTGCGTTATGTTGACCACGGGGTGAGTTTTTCTATGCAGTTAAGGGCTCAAGACCAAAATTTTGAAACCTGATCAACAGCCACCGTCCTGTTTATGATCTTTCACCACAAATTGTCTCTGAGGCTGTGTCTTATTAATCATGCCTTGAAGAGCAGAAGCCCTTCACTGTAGCTTTGTGCAGAGGAAGGCTTTCCTCCCTTCATCTAACCCTCCTGGAAGACAGTGTGGCAATCATCTCTCCTGTGGATGGGGGCATTATGCGGCTGTTTACCCCATCATTCAAGTCAGTGGGTGGTATTCTAGTGCTGCATTCCACCCTCCTGGTGGTTGAGGAGTTCAGAGCTGGGGGAGAGGTCCTCTAAAGAAGCCAGAGCTACCTCTCAGATGAGATTCTGAAATCACATGAAAGGGTTCCCATCCTAGCAACCCTCAAAAAATACATAGAAACACATCTGTCCCTTATTTTTTCAGCTTGCTTTATGGTGAGTCACTAAAGTTCTTAAAACCATACAATTACACATGCTAACAGCGGGGTTAGGTGGGGGTGGGGAGCAGATAATAAACCTGGCAGGGATAATTCAACCAAACCATGTGTATCTGTGGTTTATATCAATGAGGGAGACTTAAGAATTCTTCTAAGATATGTATGCATACATATATGCACACACACGTACACAAAGACCTCAGATAAAAATGCTATAAAACTGTGCATGTACACACTCAAACACATGAACACACACACACACACACACACACACACACACACACACAACCTACTGTCTCCAGTATGTTCAAAGGTGAATGTAAATGGCATTTTATTGAAGAAATATAGAATGATTATAGACAGAATGAATGGAATTCACTCTTATGCTTATCATACTCTCATTATTTGATAAAGAAACATTTCCTTCTGTGAGAATTAAAATAAAAGAAATTTAAATGTTTAAGAACCATACTGATGGCATCTCGAGCATTGATTTCTTGAAGAAAATGAATAGGCCAACTTGCTATGTACACATGATTTCTCATGACACTGTTTTATTTGCTAAACTCCCACTATATATTATATAAATTTTAATATATACAAGGATATGCACATTATACACACACACACACATTTGTAATTTGTTCTGAAGCCAAGTTTTGAGAAAATATCTAGAGATTAAAACACGATGGAAGATTATCTACACCCTGTGAACAAGTGGAGACATAGAACTAAATATAGATACACTATCTCTTGGGAGAAGAAATCCACACAGCATTTGATCCCAGAGTGCTCTTTCAAGGTATTCAACTTTTCAGATGTTAATAGAAGAGATTTAGAGGTACACAGGAGATCCCAATTACCCAAGGTTGCCTATCTGAGACTCTTAGACTTTAACATTTATTCTTGTGTGTATTCATATGCATTTGTGTGCATATGTGTGTGAGGGTGCATGTTGTGCACATGTGTGTGTGTGTGTGGAGGTCAGAGGACAACCTCAGTCATCCTTAATCAGACATCATCCATTTTACTTTTGAGACAGGGCCTCTTACCGGTCTAGAACTTGGTAACTACTTTTGAGACTGGTCTAGAACTTGGTCTTACTGGTCTGGAACTTGGTAACCCGGCTAGGCTGGCTTACCAGTGAGTCCCATAGGTCTACTGCCTTCATATCCTCAAGCACTTGGGTTACAAATGTGTTCCATCATGTCTGACTTTAAATTTTTTTGTTTTATTTGCCTTTTCTTATATACATGCAATTGTGCGTGTGTGCATGTGTGTGTATGTGGTATGTCTCTGTGTGCATGTGTGTGTGCGTATGTGTGTGTGGTGTGTCTCTGTGTGCATGTGTGTGTGTGATCTGTCTCTGTGTGTGGGATGTCTCTGTGTGCATGTGTGTGCCTGCTGTTGTTAGATGAGGGTGTTAGATGCCCTGAAACTGGAGTTACAGGTGATGGTGACATGTTTGATGTAGGTGCTGGTCTTCTTAAAGAGCAAGGAACGCTCTTAACCACTGAGTCATCTCCCAGCATCACTGGCCTCCTATTGAAATGTGACTTCTGTGGCTCAGACTCAGGCTGTCATGCTTGAAAAACAAGTGCTTTACAACTGAACACTTCCCCAGCCCCTAATGTTTATCCTTACAAAATAGTTCTCTCAGGATTTTTGTTTAATTCATCAGTCACTATGGGATAAGAAATCTAAATCTAGATTTTTCAATGACTAATTGTTTTGCATTTAAAATTTTAAATTAAAAAAAAAATATTTAAAAATTTACATTTATTTAAATTTTGTATATTTAAAATTATATATTTAAAAACAGATGACAAAAATCTAAAATGCTTAGATCTTTTTTCATGTCATGTAGCTGATGTTGCCTCTCTCTAAATCCTATCACATTCTCCTCATCTTTATCTCATTTCTTCATTCTTGTTGTATGTAATAAAATAGTATATTAAGTTAATTTTTTTTAACCTGGATCTTTTTTGGGTCCCAGACCCACAAGAGATTATACATTTGTATATGTGTTTATTATGCATATACATGCAAGATATACATATGTACACACACTATACATCATTTTAATAGTCTTAGGAGATTATTATGTCCTGAAGTTGTTTATCTACATCCATTATTGATATGTACCACTGTAACTTTTATGCATTAAATGCATGCAATTACATAATACATTGATCCTAGAGTATTTTAAGGCACATTTTTGCCCCCAAATATGATTAAGATCTTAGTTTAGTGTCATCTTTAAATTCAGAATGCTTTTATTCCTTTCCTCAAGAGGAGAGAGAGAGAGAGACAGAGACAGAGACAGAGACAGAGAGACAGAGAGAGGAAAAGAGGGAAAGAGGAGAAGGTGGGTAGGATAGAATGATCGGAGAAAAGATATTTTACTTGAATTTGAATTCAGGACACGTTAAATATGAATCCACCCTAGAGCATTGTATCCTAAACATATTTTATACACATTTCCTAGTTTCAATAAGTCCTCCATGTGGTATACACTCAATTGACACCTTTCCTTTGGCATTATGCTTTCAATGCTTGTAATTAAGATTAAAGGTTAATTAAAATGTTACAAACATTCTGAGTTCATGACAACCTGGTCCAAGTGGACGACCTTAGTCAGGCTCCACCTCTGGCCTATTCCACTCACCGTTTTGAGAGACTGTGAGAGGTCCAATAGTACTGAGACACCGACATCCACCCTCAGTCTCTTTGCTAAAATCAACCATATGGCTGAATCTAGTGGGATGGGGAAAAGCCTCATGGGAACAAAGTCAGTGTTTTCTGAAGCACAAAACAGCTTACCACGGAGTGGACTCCAGGGTTTTAGCATAGTTTGAGAGTTCCATATTTTACTTACTGAGACTAATATTAGGATCCCAACTTCTCACAGATGGCTATCTTTGTTTACATTTAAAAAGCTATTTGAATTCTTAGATTTAGCAGATTAATTACTATGACTATGTAAAAGTCACCATGTGTAGTCATTTTACACACTGAGCCTTCAGTACGTTGGTGTTTTCATGGGTGAAGAGTTCAGCAGAGCTTAGCTTTTAGTCAGGCGCACAGAGGCTGGGGTAAACTTGCCATTCTAACTGTGACCTTTTCAGGTGAGCCAGGCAGGACACAGGAAAAAATTCATCCACACATGGGCCCACCTCCAAATTCACATGTCCACAGAATTCAGTCCCGTGTGCTTATACAACTGAGGACTCTGCTGTCTTGCAGATTTGGTTATTCTCAGCCCCTAAGACCATGAGACCATTAAAGTTTATTGCCATGTAGACTGGGCACGGGTCCCTCACAACAGACATGTCCTTCCTCAAATGCAATTGAATATTCCCACTCAGTCTTAGATGATGGAACAGAATGTCAATGGTTCTTTGTCACCTTTTGTTAAACCCAAAGTTAAACCTGTAAGCCCCACCTGCCCAAAGACTGGGTAACTTCCTGGAATTCTGGGAATTGTAGTTCTTAGAAAATAACAACAAAGCCTCATGGGAAAATATGGTGGCCTATGGGTTTTGCCCATATAAGCCCCGCCAAGAAGTGTCTTGGGGTCACTTATCTGGAAAGTTTCCAGATGATGGTCCTGACCAAATTCCTTCTTGGTCAGTATTTAATATTTTAGTAAAAGCTTGCTTAAATTCGGCCAAAATGGTGGAACTGGTTTTTCTGGCCAATTTCAGCATTGCCACTTTTCCACATAGTCTAAGGGAGTGACAATGAATACCTCTGCCAAACAGGGAGCTAGAAGCAAAGAGAGGGTCATGGAGCATCATCTTCCATTTTGGCCAATGAAAGAGCAGAACCTTGCAACCAAAAGGATCCCATCTACCTTCAGAATTTCTGCCTTCTTTGTGAGTAGCCCTCACTCAAAATGTGGAAAGTTGTAGGAGATCGATCAGTCAGTGATGGCCAGTTTAAACCTTCCAATGACTGACTCCCATTCTCAGAGATGCTGGGGAAATCTTAATCTGAACTCCTTAAATGTCATCAATGGTACCATGGGTGTAGAAGTGAGTAGTTTCTTGAAAAAAGAAAAGAAAAGGGGGGAACAAACCCAACAGTAACACCTAGGTTTAAAATCATGCCCAGCTCATGTTTGACAACCCTTCTGATAGCCCAAATACTATAAATTTAGTCAACGATAACAGAACAGATGGAAAAACATATGGCTTGTAGGTAGTGTGTGGTGGTTGGTATTTGCGATACATTAGGGGAATTTATTTTATTTTGTCTCTTTCCTTGTGTAACTTTGTGATATTTTATCAAGTGGATTTTATATGCCTTTTGACTTATTTCTATAGTAGTATTAAACTCTTTGTGACTCAATCACACCATTTTAGAGAGTTGGTTTTATAACCACTTCAGAGCATGTATTTAAATACCTAGGCAAAACCTTCCTTCAGGAAAAGATTCCTTAGTTGTTGACAATTTGTGGGCAGAGATTATACATGTAAAAAAGGTGAACATTTATGGAGACTAATTCAAGTAACCTTTATTAAAGATGGTCCTTTTAACTGAGATTTCGATTACAATATATGTCTAAAAGTGTACCCAAACCCCGTAGGTCTAGACTTAATATTGATCTTTGCAATTTCACATTTTTGAAAGAAAATTTGGTTTAAAAAAATCAGATGTGCTTAAAATACTGTTTTCATCCTGTTAGGGAAATCTAATGTGCAGGAAAAAAAAAGACATAAACACATTTGTTTATATATGACCTTCAGCTTGATTTGGTTTTAGGCTAGACAGTGGCCTCCAGAACCTTGTATCACTTTGAAGTTTATCTGAATTGAATGCAACTTCCTGATGCTTGCCTGTTAGCAATTTCGGAGCTTTTTTTAAAGCTAAGTGTTTACTTTTTAAAGTTTTTTTTTTTTAACACAAAGGACACGATGAAAAAAGATATTTCTCCTAAGAGGGAATAGGGATAAAGATACACTTTGCAATGAAACATACTTTAAATAAGTATTGTGAGAAACTCTGTAGCCGCTGGTTGTTTAACAGTATGCCCGTATTGAGGTCACTTAATCTTGAATTCTTGGTAAATTTTCTTCTGTCAGACTCTTTAGTTTCTCCATGTGACATTTTCCCCTTTGCCTTTTCTCTGACATCACTGTACAGATCTTGTATTTCTGGTTACCTTTGGGAATGAAACACTTTCTTTGGATTTTACACACGTTACTTCTCCCTTGATGAATCTTATTAGTTCTCTTGGTTACCTATAGTTTGAGCTTGCGTTCACATATACAAAATCCACTAAACTGAGCAAGAAGAAAAGAGGTCATATTAAATTGATTCCCCTATAAACACCCGTATAACACGCTTTTCTGGCTCCCTCTCACTAATGAACAAAGAGTAGATATTACAACTAGGCAAATTTTACACTTCCAATTAAGATACATTCAGGTTTAACTAATGTATTTAGTAATGTATTTACTTTGAATTATTATAAAAGGTCCAATCAAACAAACATGCTTTACACTTTTTTTTTAAAAATAGATTTTTGGAGCAGTTTCACACCCTTAATGCAGTGCACAGAGAGGTGCAGACATCTCTCCTGTACTTCTGTCTCTATGCACATAACCTCGCCATCACTATCCTTCACTGGAGCTCTGCATTTCTAACAGTTGATAAAAATACGTGGCTAATGATTACCACCTAAGGATGGTCTCCACTAGGTACTCCTTTGGGTTTGTACATCTACTTGCTTTAGAGAGATGTATAACGCTATTTATCCACCACTGCGGTATCATCCAGGATGTTTTCACCAATCCTACACAGCCTCTGCGCATTCCCCCACTTCTCAGCAGCCCTCATCTTTTTTTTTTTTTTTTTTTTTTTTTTTTTTTTTTTTTTTTTGTCAACACCATCTCCACATTTGACATTTTCAAAAATGTTCAGAATGCCAGATCCACTCACTCACTTAGGGACATCTTGGTTGCTTTCAAGTTTCGGCAATTTTGAGTAAAGCTATCAAAAACATCCGTGAGCAAGTTTTTGTGTGGACCTAAGTTTTCAACTCCTTGGGATTTTTAGCTCCATACAATAAGAGTACATTTAGTGTTGTTGTAAGAAGCCACCAAACTATCTTGCAAAGTGACTATAATATTTTGAATTCTCACTAGCGGCGGGTGAGAGTTCCAGCTATTCCAGAGCCATCATAGTTAATGGGAAGATGCAAAGGCCACTCCTGCATCCCATTAACCTCCTTATCATCACTGGCCTCTAAGAAAGCTACATGATGCACAATCAGCACTATTTCTACTTGGCTAAGTCATGTGTATTTTTAATAAACTAATCCTATCACAAAAAACGTCAAGTCAGTTGGCAATCTCTGATTGCTTGTACACTCAGTGACTGCCCACAGCTCTTCCCATTTCTCTGTGTCACAGCAAACCTGGCATCACTGACCTCACCTCAGCTCCCAGTCCAGGCAAAAGGCCAGCCTGTTTCGTTAAGTTGTCCCATAGTTTTCCTAGTCTCGTGTTTACTCCTTGTGTTTCAGAGATGTATATGTAGCTCCCATCTAATTCCCTTCCCTTCCACTATAACCCATTCTTCCTACTCAGGGAAGATGAGTAGGTTAATTAATAACTGCCTGATGAGGTGGAGTCCTCTTAACAGTTTATAAAAATTAGGGTAAGGCCACTGTCTATAACCTTCTTAATTTATTTGTGAAATAGTCTTCTTACAAGCTGTCTTCTAAATGGGCCCAGTAAGTGATGACTAGTTACTGCTTGACAGATGTCTAAAGTGGTCCTCATGCAGCCTTCTTGGCAAAATGACTGATGTGACCAATTTGTAAACCTGTCCTCACTACAAGTTGTTCTTGAGGCAACGATGGTCCCATTTCATGTCTTTCTCCATTCCGCTATGGCTGTCAGCACGGGGTCCCTTGTCAGACGAGGTAGGCATCTGTCACCCCGTTGACTCTATGCCCTGCTGTTGTGTGTGCTCTTCATAGAAACCAACAGCAACTACGGACGGAGCCCTGTGTTCGGTGATGAGCCTGCTTGCAGCCCACCTTTCCTTCTTGGTGCTGATGCCGTGAATTTGGTATGCAATTGGGTTCATCTACTTCAGATCGATTGTGATTTTAGAGATTGCCTTTGTAATTTACTTGTCATAAACATAAACGCATTTTTTTTGTGATTTCAAAGCCATAACTCTGAAAGGGAAGACAGGGAGAGGGAAACCATGATAAATATATTGTATGTTTTTTAAAATGTACATTAATCAGAGTCTCACTTTCACCCCATCTGCCATACTCTGTAACCCAGGGTTATCATTTTCATTCATTTGGGCTTATATTACTAGTGTTTTTCTTATTTTTGCAAATATAATTAAATGTATGTATTTGTACAGCTATTTATCACTATACATATACATATATAAAATATTTAAGAATGCAAGGCTATCAAGGCCGGAGAAAACATTATATCTAAAAATGTAAGTCTGTCAGGGCTGGCGAATGGCTCAGCGCTTCAGAGTTCTGGTTGCACAGGGAGAGAAGATGGCTAACAACTGAACTGTCATTTATATCCACTGGAGAGGGAAAATTGGTGTCCTCCAATGGAGTGAGAATGGATATATCAAGCACTGCAGGGCAGGCCTCATGCTCAGGAATAGTTGGCCAATGTATAATGGACTGCACAGTTTTTTTTTTTTTTTTCCCGTGCTTTAATAGTTTGGTGGTTTGTTTTGTTTTTTCTTTTTGGGTGGTGGTTTATTTTGTTTTCTTGGCTTTGGGTTTTTTCATTATTGTTGCTGTTGTTGTACTGGGGTTTTGTTTGGTTTTTGAAAATGAACTGAAAGTTGGGTGGGTAGGGAGGAAAGGGATCTGGAAAGACTTGGGGGAGGGGAAGAGTATGATCAAAATATATTTAAATTTAAAAATTGTTTTAAATAATAAAAGTTATAATAAAAAAGAAGGAAAAAAAGAAAGTGTCTTTAGGAACGAGATTTTTAAGTCTTCTTCAGTAAGTAAGGGGCCAGCTAATCTTTTGCTTTACAGAGAACATTTCTGCATGGGACAGGAATGCTTTTGGCATAATGCCATTCCATGATCGGCAGGAGCCCCAAAAGCCATCCTATGATGTCATAGCTGTCAGACTGACCACCTTTATGATGTCATCGCTTCCTCTCATCCGTGTAGGAATACTGAAGCTCCAAGGAAAGCGGCAGAGCCCAAAGCCGTTTGGATGTGAAGACTTTGTAGGTGAAGTCAAGTGTGCAGGAGATGGCAGAGGCATCTTCAGAGACTCTGGATGTTTCCCCTCATGAGGTGTCAACTGATTCAGAGACCTCCTCCAGCCACCCTTTGTGTGATGACGACACAGGCCAGAGGGACTCGGACTTATGGGCTATTATAGAGGAAAGTGCATTTCAGGTTCTGGCTCAGCGCTTCTTGATAAAGAGGCCGCCTCACACCCTCTGTGCCTCAGAGCCAGATGAAGACAGTAATTTATTCTCCATGACCTTTCCCAGAAAGCTTTGGAAGATAGTGGGAAGTGACAAATTTAAGTCTATTTGGTGGGATGAAGCTGGGACTTACATAGTGATCAACGAAGAACTCTTTAAGAAGGAAGTGTTGGAAAGAAAGGCCCCCTTCAGAATATTTGAAACGGATAGCATGAAAAGTTTGGTTCGACAGCTGAATCTGTATGGATTTAGGAAAATGAGACAAAATTTCCAGAGATCTGCTTCTCTCCCTGACTTCCTGGCTGAAGAAAAAGGAGTCTCTGCCTCATGCAAGTTACAGTTCTATCAGAATCCAAACTTTCTGCGTGACTGCCCCCACCTCATGGAAAGAATGAAAAGGAGAATCGGGATAAAGACTGCTTCTCGTGGGGCTGCTCCAGCACTTCCAGATTTTAAGAATAAACGCTTCAGTCCAGACTTGGACAACATGGATGACCACAGTCTGGGTGTAGCTGTCCAAACCAGCGAAAGGAAACTATTGTCTGGCCCTAGCATTTCAAATGTGTATCTGAGACAGAAGCCTTCTACTGCCCAAGGAGGTTCTGATACAATGGATGGGATCAGAAGGGACTTTTCTCTTGCAACATCAAGCTCCTTTAGAACACCTGAAGAAATTCTAACACGTCGCCCTGCTCCCTTAAATGAGGTGTCCCCTCTCCATGTGGACCCACAGAGAATCTACACCCAGGCAAATGACAACACTATGAATTTCATTATAACCTCTATTGCTCAGAACCACAGGGATGTGTCTCATTTGTGGAACAGTTGTATTGAAATGCAGACAGAACCTTCTCCTTTTCGACCCGGGTATCCTCATTTTTCATCCGGTTCATCTACTTACTCTGACTCAAAACCAATCGGTGAACCCAAGTTACCAATATACAAGGAAAGGGTAGCATCCGCTACCTTGGCATCCACATCGAACCATCATCCATCATCATGATACTGTCAGCTTTCTCATTACCAACACTCTGCTTGGTTGTTTATGAAAACATTCAGCATAGCAGAGATTAGAATTCAAGTTGACAGTCACTTGGAGTGCACCTGACATCATCAAAATAGAACAATAAAATTCTATGTGCACCTTAAAAAAAAAAAAAAACAAGGAGTACTGGCTGGTCTTCTAGAGCTCCGGAGTTTGATTCTCAGCATCCACATGGCAGCTAGAAACTCTTTGTAACTCAGTTCCAGGTTACCCAGTACCCTCTACTGGCCTCCATGGTCAGTACATGCATGTGATGTGTAGACATACATGCAGGCAAAACATATTCACTCACATAAAATGAAATACTTAAAGAATGTGTGTGTGTGTGTGTGTGTGTGTGTGTGTGTGTGTGTGTACAAGTAAATGTTGGAAACTGTGCAAATATATCTGTATATATATGTAGACTATACACATATATAAACACACAAACATATAATGCATATTATGTGATATATTTACATATGCACACATAGACACACAGAAATACGTTTTTAGATCTTGATTCTTTCCACTTTGCAAAATGCCAGAACATTACCCATCTTAGCATATAGTCTCTTTCATTTTTCTTTTATAAATGCACAGATGTAGTTCAGTTGGCTTTGGTCAGTGGGCCTAAAGGCAATTTTTAATATTTTTCTGTTGTAGAGAGTACTGCAGTAAATGCACTTGTAGTCTTGACTTTTTTCTTTTGCCTTTGAGTGATTTAAAGTCTTAAACTTTGGGGTTCTATTTCCTGAATATTCTCCCTTTTCTGGGGAGGAAGAATAATCACATTCGTTTCATGAAGAACTTGAGACTATCATATTTAGTCTAAATTTACATCTCAACTTTTAGGTGGTCTCCATTTATAACATTTCCTTATATTAAAATCATATAGGGTGGGGTCATACATAACGTGTGGCCTTTCTATAGTCCACAAACTTGGAGTATTGTATAGTGTATTTGTGGTTCATTATGCTCACTCTTATCTGTAATCTTCTCCTAATCATCCGTCTTTATGAGTCAAAGTGGACGTTGCCAAGCATTCTCTTGAATATTAATTGAGAAAATACTGAGGCAATGTCTCTGTATCCAGTGCTGTACAGGGCGTAAAGCTGTGAGTGCTGTCTCCCGTGGTGTTCTGCTGTATGTGGGGTTAGTCATGTTCCCTAGGCTAAGGTGCTTTGCGATTTTGGAAATCAGGATTTTTATCTGAAAAAATCGGGGCCATAATTCCTCCTCCGATTGCTTCCTGGGACTCCTGGAAGAAGCAACCACAGTGATGAATGAGAAATAGCTTGCTAAAATATAAAGAGCCATAAAATCTATAGAATAGTTATTGTTATGGTTGTAGTATATGCTCTTAAGTGTTTTGCTATTATCTCCCCCAACAGACTCAGCTGTCTGAAAAGCTTGAGTGGAGTCATTGTTCCTTGGATATTTCCTCAAAGCAGCTGCTGCAGAGGAACAGGCATGGGATTTATGAGACATTTTTGTTTTACTGAGTCACATACCAAGGACCTCAAACTCAAATTTCTATGGAGGCTCCACAGAGAACATAATCAGTAAGGTCGCGGCAAAAAGTAGGAAGCAATTATAGCCAAACTAGAGACTGAGTTCCAAGCCTAAAGGTGCTCAAATTAGAGTTCACAAATATCACTGTAAAGTGAACTGGTCATGGGGAAAGGTTGCGTTCAGCAGTCTGTATGCTCACTGTGGAGATGGGATTTATACCAAGGTTCTGTTTGGGAAAGGAACCTCTTCCTCCTTCATAACCTGGACAACCTGAGTGATGTGGGTATTGACAACCACAGTCAAATCAACACTGTAATAATCACTAAAGGTAAAAACAATGGCAGAAAGAGTTGTGGTATGCTAAGCCAAACTCTATAAGGCTGTAGGTTATGTTTAGTAGTAAATGTGTGGTTATGGGACTCACACAATAAATCCTGTGTTTTCACTAGTGAAATATGGAGGAAGCTATATCCCTCTAGCCTGTCTCAGACACGCCCTTTGTAAGCACTTTATTATGTGACACGTGCTTTATCCATGAGCACCCCAGGGTCGGAAGTTATTGTGCTGCTGCTGCTTTGTACAAAAAATTGATTTTTTTCATTAATTCATATTTGAGACAGGATCTTACTATGTGGGACTGGGCATTCTGGAATCTGCTATGTAGATTAGATGGGACTCTCGCTCACAGAGATGCGCCTGCCCCTGCCTCCCGAGTGCTGGGATTAGAGGCGTGTGCCTATGCACCTGTCTGCTTCCCAGTCACTTTCATCTTGCATACTTGGTCAGCCTTCATAGTTTGCCAGGCTCTTGAGCTATCCAGCACCAAGTCTGTCACTGACTTCTAGAAGAGTGTTCCAGCTCTTTTGTTACTCAGATCCTCGGTTCTAATTGTTCAGTTAGCATTGTCTGTAATTCCTTATTCTTCCTTGTCTTTCTAACTTACTATTCCCTTACTGTGTTTCACCTTGTAACCTACCTCAGAACCTTGTTGGAAAAAGCTGAGGTATGAGTGGTAGAAATCCCCAAGTATGTGCCTCTGAGAGAAGAGAGTACTCCGTTCCCCTTGTGATTTCCAGCAGAGCTGTGCAAAGAGCCATCTCACATGATCTTTCTGTAAGTCATTGAACTAAAAGCTGTGTTTTTTAAATTCTTTGGTCTTCGGCAAGCTTTACTTGATTTTCCCTACACATTTTTTGAAATAATAAAATAATAATAAAAAGTTTTCTTTAAATGACTTGAAGTTTGGGAGGGACGTGGTGGGGGAAGCCATGCCCGCCCTAAGGATTCCACAAGGTTGATTGACTGACTAAGGCCTCATGATCCTGGAGAGCAGGAATGCTGTTGATCCAGTGTCGAATTATTGGAGACTGTTGGGCCATTCATTTCCCACGTGTGACTGACCTAGCATCCATGCAGCTATCAGTCAAACCTTTTGCCATGTGTCAACAGACTGTTATCTTCCACCAGCCCAGAAGCTAAGAATGTCATCAGACAGCGTCCGAGACCTAGAGAGGTGATCCCCACTTTGCTGTAACCCATCTATCTGACGTCCCTCCAGTGTTTCTGAAAAGCAACTTGACTTACGGCTCTGTTCTGTTCTGTAAGTGCAAAGGCTTCAGGCAATGATCGCCATATTGGACCATGCTGCTGGGAGCAATCTGGGTCTGTGTTCCTAGGTCACCCGTGGTCACTCAAGTTTGGGTTGGAGCAATCTGAATCTGTGTTCCTAGGCCATGGCCATGTATGTTTAAGTTGAGAATGAATGCTCTCGTAATCTCTTTGAGTTGAGAGGTGTTTTACATCAACTGATTCAAATGTTCTTCACTCATTTCTTATCTCTTTCTGTTGGCTCGTCATTATAGTCATCATACGTTAGATTTTTTTTTTCTGGTTACATATTCTGCTAATGAGTTGCAAATGAAAGTAATTGGGGCAAGTTTTTTTTTTTTTTCTTTTCGAGACAAAGTTTCTCTGTGGGACAGCTCTGGCTCTCCTGGAACTCCCCTTGTAGACCAGGCTGGCCTCCAACTCACTGAGATCCGCCTGCCTCTGCCTCCCAAGTGCTGGGGTTAAAGGCGTGTGCCACCACTGCCAGGCACTGATCTACTTTTGAGACACCCTTCAGTGTACTTTCGATTTGTTGTCAGCTAAAAATACTTAAATGTTTTCTGAATTCTCCAGGTTATCTGGCTGTTGATCACTGTTAGTTTGTATTCTGCCACAGAGAGTTTAGAATACTTTCCTATCCAAACAGCCTTGACCATCCTAAGCGATACAAAAGCAACCCACAACAAACTGAAGATTAGAGTCCTGTGCCACACATCAATTACGCTTCCTGCTGAGTCGTAGAGAGGGGACAGGGTTCTAAAAACAGAGCAAATCTGAACAGAGTTTGGAACTTGCCTGGGGACTCAAAAGAAAAATAATACAAATCATTTAAAATGAGAAATACTATCTGTCAGAGAAAGAACTCTCTACCTGATCATTTCACAGCTCAACTTTGCTCACACTGAAACCAGGGAACAACAACAAAATTGCTCCGTGTGACAACTTGGGTATCTGGATAATATGTTTACACACTTTTCATCAGTCCTGCATTTTTGACACTTCCTATAGTTCGGAGTGAATGAGAATCCAGAGGGAAATAATGAATGGCTTCAGCCCTCATTCGTGTGGACTCAAAAGGCAGTTTTTACGTTTTCAGAGACTGAAGGCTGTCATTTGGAGCTATTGCTCAAGGATAAAGATATCCCACCAGGCAAAGGAGGAGCTCATGTTTTTGAGACATCTCTTCAATTTCCAGTTTGCAGGTGGACTGGAGGAGGCAGAGGGTTTCAATGTCTGGGTGATATCTCTCACCCAGGGCCCCACACTCCTCCATGCTCAGCAGTGAGCGGGACTCTCAAAGGAGCCAACTGCCTACTCGCCGTTCTGTTGTTGCTGAGACATTTTGGAAGAAAGCACCGAGAAGCCACTGCATCACCCCTGGCAAGGAGTGACTTTCATCTGATACGTCTCTGTTTCCTGGGGTTCTGGGCTGGATGTTACTTTCAAAGATCTGGCCTTGGAAAAATATGATTTCTTTTGATTTTTTTTTTTTTTCAGGAAAATAAATGCCCACCGGTACTACAAATGGTAACACGTACCAACTCGGGTGTGGCTTAGGTGGACCAAGATGGGAGATGAAGACAGGTTTCTAGACGTCAAAAGCGCTCATGCCCCATTGGAGCTGTTTACAAAGTTTGACAATGATTCCCCCCTCCTTTGCAGCTTGATATCAAAATCATAGTTTCACGCCTATAGGCAAGTCCGCTGCTGCTCTGGTTCACTCCCAACCCTCAGACTCTGGTGTTCTCATGGGAATGTTAGGGTCTTTGAAAAGGTAAGAAAGATGGAGAATTTAATGCACTACTCTACTGTTCTCATGCCTTACAAACTAGGACTGTGTCATCCTATAAACTGAGAGATTTTCTTCTCAGTGTTGAAATAGAGATGATACTCCCACTAGCGGTTTTAAAATATTTAAGATTGCAAGCAAAATCTTTCTAGCTGGTTACAAAACAAACAACAAGCAAATAGTTCCTGCCAACTTACCTTGTTTTCCACTTCATGTCTATATATGATGAATTAATTTAATTCTCTCTGTATGCATTAAGCATATACATCACACAGTATTTCCTGTTGACTAAATTTCACAAAAAGTACAGAGCTATACAAAAGTGTTAATTACAGCATTGCTTATAATTAAAACAGTTAATAGAAGGCATCTGTGTTATAAAAATAAGAATGGGATTGGTAATGTTCCGTAGAGCTATGTGAAGTAAAAATATATACTCAGTAAAGTTATGTATCTCAGAAGGAGATTATAGGAGTGGGTATCTTCATAGCATGGAGAGCTGCTAACCTCACCTCCAGGCTTCAATCTCTAGCAGTGGAAAAAAAATAGAGGAAACTATGTTTGTCTGAAGAAAATGTGATCAAATATACTACTAAAAATCTGATTAAAATTTAGAAGATATATTTTATCCTAGATCTTTTTAAAAGTCAGATTAACTTACATCTGCTTTTTGATGTCTTCACTTATATGTTTTGCAGGTATCCCAGGTACCAGGGCCCTTGTTCCAGGAAACGAGTCTTCCTGCAGTGCCTTCCATCTCAGTAAACAGCTCCATTCCTTCTGGATGAGTCACCTAAGGGTTAGCTTTGCACCCGAGGCTCACTGGTCCTCCATCTCACTTAGGGCCAACTTCTGCTTCCAAAGCAGATTTCCAAACAGACTGGAAATGCCTGCCTCTGCCTCTGAACGTCTGCAGTCGGTGAGGTCCTCATCACCTCTTAGTCTCCGGCACTGCCTTTGTGTCTTAGGTTTGGCTGTTTCTCCCTTAGAAGTTAGGGAGGGCTTCTCAAACCTTCAACGGCTTTCTGTTACTTGGAGGCAAGCTCAGTTTGACGGCCACCATATTCCTGGGTTACAGAGACCTTGGGAGGCTGGTTCCTAGCCCTGTCCAGTCTCATGCTGTGCCCTCTCCTTTTTCCTCCCTCTTTCTAACTTCTCTTCCAGTTTCTTGACTCAGGGTTGTTTTACAGTCTGTGATCTCTTATTGGAATGCTCCTCTGCTTTTCATACTCCATTTCAATTCTTTCTTTAGATGTTGGTGGAGCTTTCTCCCTCCCTCTCTCTGTAATCACATTTTAGCACTACTCACACCGTTGGTCACTCCTATGAGAATGGTTGCTTCCTGCAGACTGGATTCTGTCTTGCGCACGGTTCTATCTGATCAACACAGTTCCTGGCCCACGGAGAAGCACAATACTAAGCACCGTGGAGAAGGCCACATGATGACGTAACTGTATCATTTCAGTATTAAAATATTTGCAAGTTGGCTATCCTTAAGCTATAACATAGTTGACTTTTTCTAAGTTTCTTTCTCCATGTTGGCCTAGATAATTACTCGGAAATAAACAAGTATTTTCTTTATTCTTTTATTCTGTAGAAAAATGATAAAGTAATTTTACATTTAGGTTGACAGCAAAAAAATTAATAGGAATTTTAATAAAAGTGCAATGTTAACAGCCCACAACTTTTGAAATGTGAGGCATGCTGGGCTACATGGTCTTTCATTGTGATCCATAGGAATTTAAAGGTATTAAACTAGCTGCAGGCATACTCTCTATTATTCTCTAATGGTAATAGAACATATTGAGAATTATAAGTTAAAATTGCATGTGAGTACTATAGAGCTCAGACAAAACATGTTCCCCATTTCAGGAAAAGTGGAATTAAATTTTGATCATAGCATGTACATCAGATGTGAGTAAAATAATATCTGATATTTTGAGATAAATGGGGTTGTATATAATAGAATAAGTAACATTTTGAATTGTGTCAATGAAAGTTGAGGTTATAATGATCCATTTGATACATAGAGAATACTAGCAACTTTATAAAGAAATTTAACTGTCAAAAATTTAAAGCTTATTCTTTCAAGCTTTCAATTTCTCTAGACATAGAGTTTGTGTCTATTTTAGTGGCTATCATCCCACATACTTTTAATATTGTCTGTATTTCTGTAAAAAGACTTTAGAATATGATGTATATATAAGCATCAAAAGGTCACAACTAGGAAATATCTGTCAGTGTTGAAGATTAATGTATAAGACAACACCTTTTTGAATTCTTGATTTATACAGAACTTGGGAGACTGGTCCCTGCCCCAGCCTCACATTATACCCACTACTTTTGTTCTCTCTCTCTTGGGCACTACTAGCACATTGAAGCAGTATGGTGTTTGGAGCTTAAGAAAAATTTAGAGTTCAGCAAACTGATGGGAAAGTTGCTTTACATGCCTGACACCTGTATTCACTACTCCGTGCACACTTGTGCCGGCACACACACACACACACACACACACACACACACACACACACACAGAGACAGAGACAGAGAGACACACAGAGACAGAGACACACACAGAGAGAAAGCAAATTTTACTCTGTATTGCTTCATGATTTATATCAACATTTCTCTCTGTGGGGCAGACATTGACTATGACTTCTGTCCTCAATATAAATGATTTATAGCACTCATAAAACATTTTTATTTTTAAAAAATATCTAGAATAGTTTTCTTAATAATAATTTTTTAAATAATTTAATTCACTTTAATACGTGATTTAGAATTACCGACTGGGCTTGGGGGTAAAATACAGAGAGTTCCCATTCTCAAAGCTTTTGACCGAGGAACTCCAAGATGGAGCTGAAAATACTTTCAGGATGATGATGATGCATGTCTTTGTCTTTATACAAAAGATTTAAAGCTAATATGACATATGTGCATTTGTTTAGGCTGAATGGATATTTGGCTCATTATTCAATATTAAAAGGAAACATAGGACTTTCCCTACTATATTTGGATATCCTTAATTAGCAATGAAGTTGAATGCTTCCTGAAGCTTTTGGTAATCTTTGTCTTTATCTACAAATGGATTTTGATAGGCAAATGGATTTGTTAACCTTAGGAATAGAATTTACTTGTACTTAGCAGCAATATGTATTTAATTTCTAAGCATTATCGAGTAGATCCATATTTCTCATTGAAAGGTCACCTGAAAATAGCCCATGAGAACAGCAGCAAAAGAAAAAGGAGTCTCGATCTCTCTAAAATACACTCAGAAAAAGAACTCACCCATGTGCAGCTCTGTGCTGAATGTCACATAAGATAGAGATGAACTCACACCATGCCATGCTTAATGACCTCAGCAGATAAGAATAACCACTCCACAACAGCAGTTCTGGACCCTTGGGACAGGTGAACTCCTTGTATGGAGGGAAAGGACCTTTGTTGGCAGGACTGGGTTCAGGGTCTTACTATGTTGAGAGTATTATGTATGGTCTAGGTGGGCCCCAAATTCAACCACAATATCTTTATCTGAGATAGGGGAAAAAGAGGTTCTGGATACAGGTGGAGGTGGCCATAGGATTATGGAGGCAGATCGGGGTGATGTGGACATAAGAAGGAATGTTCCAGACACTGGAAACGGAACTGGGTTCTCCCCCAAAGCTGCTGGATGAGGGACACCTTCATTTCAGTCCAGTGACAATGATCTAGAATTTCTGGCTTTAGGAACTATGAGATATTGCATCTCTCTTCTTTTAACTGGCACGGTTGTGTTAATTTGTTAGGTTAAAATTTTCTGATCCAGACACTTCACTTTGCAGTATCCTAAAATTTCCCAATGAGTTTTTAAGATCAACAGATACATTATTTAAATGATTCATTTTAAAGGTAAACATTTTTTTAAGTTAAAAAAATGCTATCACAAAAATGATTAAATCTCTAAAATGGACTCCTTTTTGGAAGAGGAGGCAGAAAGATTGTAAGAGCCAGAGGCAGTGGATTACTACAAAGGAGCACCAGTTTCCATGTACAATAGGGCAAATGCACATATGAACTTAGGGAGCTTCCGACAGCCTGCGCAAGACCTAAACCAGATGAAACTTCAGCATGAAGAGGGAAGGTGAGTATAGATGTCCATCCAGAGCTGAGAAGCTATTGGTAATCCATAGCCTCCAGGTGAAGGAGAGTTAGCTTTCTTTAAAGGTACGACTACAGGCTGGCCTCACACCCTCCAGTGATGGTCACACCGGAAGAGTATACAGGCAACATTAATGGGATCTGATGGTTTTTGAATAATAAATGAGGAGGCAAAGTTGGGTAGGCATGAAATGGAAGGAGTGGATATGGGAGGCAATCAGGGAGGGGGTGAGTGCAATCAAATTACAACATATGAAATCCCCAAGGAATTAATAAAAAATTAACCCTTTAAAGTTTATTAAAACCCAATCTTTCATAATTTCAGAATAGGCTGTATTGAAACTATCACCAATGAACTTCATAGCAAAAGGTTTCTAAAATGAAGTGAATTATTTTGATACCTCTAATTGGATTTCTAATTTTCATTACTTTTCTAAAGCAGTTTAATGTTAAGTGTTCCTATAGTCAGGGTTATAGAATACTCAAGAAATGAATAAAATAAAATAGGCAAGTCAACTATAATAATCTAAAATGTTATAACATATAAAAGGGGGAATTGTTAATGACAAGTTGATGATTATAAAATCAGACAAGCATGTGATGAATTAATTTGCTTGTTTCATTATTAATGAAAAATTTGTCAACTGACCTTAAAAAATGTTGTTCTTTAAAGTAATATTCTAGGCCATCTAGAGACTTTTTCTTGACATTGTATGTATCTTACAGATCCAATGGGCTTGTTCTACTTATTAAATTAAAAACCTTTTATTTGAAAACAATTCTATATTGAGAGGAAGATAAAAAGAAGTTATAAATTAGTGTATTTCTCTTTAAAGTTCCTTTTGCATTTGTTTGTTGAAGACATAGAAATGAAATTGAGTTAAGGATCTTTTATCTAGCTTTGTTTAGATAATTGTGACACATACAAATACAATTTTATTTCTCTTTCTTATTCAATACAAACATCTTATTTCATCTTCATTTACCATTCCATTTTTTTCTATATTTTTTCTTGGTATCAGAGAAGGGGATCTTCAGTATTCCATGTTAAGTGAGATGTTAGACTGATGTTCTCTTGAAAACTCTCTCTAGCAAATGGAGCAATTGCCCTGTTCCTAAATATGACAATTTCTGTTATGAATGGACATAAAATTTTATCAGATATTTTATTCACAGTTAATGTAATCATATTTTTTAAAATATTGTACCTTCACACAGAGGGATGTTTCTCTTTTATTTATTTATTTTAATGTTCATTGGTGTTTTTGCCATGGGTGTTGGGTCCTCCGAAACTGGCATTACAGACAGTTGTGAGCTGCCAAGTGGGTGCTGGGAATTGAACCAGGGTCCTCTGGAAGAGCAGTCAATACTCTGAACCTCTCAGCCATCTCTCCAGTCCCAATCATATGTTTTTTCTTAAGCTTATTAATTACTAATAAAGGAGTGTTTGACTGTTTAAATATTGAACCTTCCCTGCACCTAGAACAAGCTCTACTTATAGCATACAATTACTTTTATTCATTGCTGGGTTTAGCTTACTAGTACTTTATTTGGGATTATTGCATTGTAAAATTTATTACAGATACTAATCTGTCTTTTTATGCATTATCGCTTTTGGGATCAATGTGACATTAGTGTCATAAATCAAGCTAAAGGTCGTTTTTCCTGTCCTGTCCTCTGGAGAAGGTTCTTTAAAATGGTGTTCATTCCTTGATTCTTTGGCAACAATCGCCTGAGACCACCTGTATCTTAAATCTCTCTGGTTTTGAGCTCCCTAATTATCCATTTAATAAGTATAGGGCTGATCAGACTATTCATTTGCCTTGACTGAAGTACAATAGTTGGATGGTTTTGTAGCCTCCAGGCCATTTCTCCTGAGTTCCTTGACAGGAAGGTTGTTTTTCTCTGCTGTCTTGCTCCACCCTCTGCCACTGTCCCCTTTCTTCTGACCTTGATTTGCGCCTCATTGTCTTTGCCATGGGGCTTTTGAGAGGATCGTCGATGAGACACATTTCTGGAAGACTCAGGTTCGGTTTCAATGGTTTCTGTCTTCCTGTTTCTCAGCTCCATGGATTTCTGTTCTTACCTGTATATTCCTGATGCCGCTCATGTTCCGCCGTTCTTATTTCTTCAGTTAGGAACTACGATTTGAGGGTTATCCTATATCCATTAGCGCCGCAAATTCGCTCTCACCACTGCCTTGACTACGACATACACGTGGCGTTTTGTGTTCACTTCCATCCAATGCCATTCTGAGATTTCTGCCTTGACTAATGGAAGAATATTTAAGTGCTTAATGTTAACTAGCAAATATTTGAAGTTATTTTTTTTCAATTATATCAGAAGAAAAGGGAAAACAAAACATGATATGGAGGCCGTTGCTAACACATCACTTTAGAAATCAATTGTAAGAACTGTAAACACAAGTTTTCCAGTGGATTTTGTACTTTTACAGCTGCTCTTTGATAACGCAAGAGAAAAATTAATCCTTTATAGCCACTGATTATCTGGTTTATGGCTTATTAAACATGTCAATTCAAGCCATTTTAATGCCTTGCATATTAAATTGTCCTTGAAAAAAATACATTGTCTATGTTTTAAAAAGACTGTTCAAAAATACTTTTTGTAAGTTGAATAACAATGCAGTTCATAATTAAAGCAAATATTAGTCTTTCAGGAAATATAAACCCCAGAGAGTTGGTTATAATTGTTTTTATAGACATGAAGATGAAAATAAATTTATATTGCCAGTTTTATGAGCCCAGGAATCAAGGTGAAGATTTACAAGTGGGTAAATCCTTCATGTTATCAGTGTTCTTGGTTAACATTTCAACTGTGTGTAGGAGATCAGCCTTTGGATAGCATCTATTATAGGTAGGTAGATAATCAAGAGTGGGCTAATTAATAATGACCGAATGCTCCGCTGAGCAAGTCTTCCACATTATGACTAGAGTTTATTATTAGTTATGTTTTAGATGCTCATTATTTTCAACCTGTGTAAACTTGAAAGAAAGGCAAGGAAAAGAGGAAATGGGAGGATTAGAGCCTTACCTGCATGGGGAAATGGCTGTGCAGTCTGTGAGTTCAAGTTATATTTTCCCCCACGGTGGCAAGGGTGCAGTTTATGATGAACTGGCTGATATTAAAATAGAAATTATTTTCGAGGTGGAAGGGATGGCATTCTATAAAAAGCTTTCTGTGTACTCATGAAGGCTTGAGTTTCAGTGTAGCAACCTATAAAAACAAGTAAAAACAACAACCTCCCCCCACCAAATAAAATACTAGCTTAGTAAGCAAGCCCCTGTAATCCAATGCTGGGGAGGCAGAACCCAGAGAGCTGGGATTGTTGACTGAATCTGTGAGCTTTAGCTTGAGTGAGTGACCTGTCTCAACAAATAAGATGGAGAGTGACTGAGGGCATCTGAGAGACCTCTGACATAGACCTCTGGCCTCCATAGGCATGCACAAACACATGTGCGCGCGCGCGCGCGCGCACACACACACACACACACACACACACACACACACACACACACACCAGATACACACAAACACCTACAAACACACTCTCACACAAATCATCTTTAATATAACTGGACTTTACCACAGAGGGAAAAGAAGTCTTCAATTTATCAGAAAAATAATGATCTCTTTTAAAATTTTCTTTCTAGAGAGAAATTTGGCACAGCGCTGGAGGGTCCATGGTCGTCTGCTTTGTTTCTCAGAGGTTGAGCAGCATCTCCCTGCAGTCTGCTTCTCACCCTCACTCCCCTCTCTGTCTGTCTGTCTGTCCGTCTGTCTCTTTTGTAATGTCCAAGAAAAGAGGTGCTCACCATGTCTCATAGGTAGTATGATGGAGAGTAGCAAGTATATAACTGATTAGATTCCTGCTGTGTGCTGGTTTCTATTTGGACTGACTCTATCCAAAAAGCATAAATATTCTCTTTTGAAAGATGAGGCGCCTCCTGTCTGTCCAGAGCAGATCATCATCTCAGGAGCTACTCCTTTCAGGCTGTTCCTCATGGAGATTGTGAACAGCTCTGGAGTCTCATTTTCTGCTTAAAAATAAAAAGATTTTTAAAAATATGCAACATTTTGCTGTTTTATGCAATGTAGATGCTAAAAGGTGTGAAGAGTCCTTGTTTTCCCCAGAGGATCACAAAGTCAAAGTCTGTATGATGTTGACTTTGCAGATACTGTTGTGGTTTCCCTGAGCAACAGAACCTGCAAATGAAGTGTGACGACCGTGGGCCGTGGGGGGAAGGAGCGCCATCCTTCTATGGCTTCCCATTCAGCTCATGCCCTGAGTTTGGGAACAAATTGCATTCTAGTAGTTGTTTGGCTGATACGTTGTGTGGTGCTTGGAATTCTTCTGTTCTTTTAAACAATGTGAGAAGTGCTCATTTTATTTCCTATAGGCCAGAAATTGAACCAAATCATGGAGAAGGACTCTACCATCAGTGTTCTGTGGAAGAGAAGTACCCATTTGAACACAGTCTCTAGCAGAGAGAACATAGTTTTTAGTTTGAGGACAAAGGCAAAGTTCTGTTATCACATCCTCATCTCCACCTGTCACTCAGTTTTCAGGCCAATCCCTCTAATCTATTTCTTCTTTCCTTCTTTGGTGCCCACTGTGAAGTCAGCTTAAGCATGAGGCACCAGAGGGAACCCCCCCTCCCCTTCAAGTGTAACTTGACTGGGCTATTCCGGTTAGGAATTTGGGGAGGTGGTCATGCTGATATTGACACAAGAATCTGACAAAATTCTGTGATTGATTCTAATTCAAAGATGGTTTTTTAATTTCCCTTTATAGATTCTCAGCATGAAAAGAGGATAGGGGGACAATTCTGAGGAATATTAAAACTGTTAATCTTTAGGGCTTTCATACATTGGATGGTGAAATGTAGTGTCATTTGAGAAATTCTTAGTTCAGATGAGGATGAGCACTTTGTCACACCTCTCCTTGAACATTGCCTTAACGTTGAGCTTGGTAGAAAACACGTCACAATGTTTAGACATTATTTCTATGAATGACGTAAACCATTGTGGCTCGGTGTAGATGGTGTGGTGCCTAGAAACATCTGGAGACATTTTTGAGTGTCATAATGGAGGAAGGAACTCCCCTGGCATCTTGTGGGTTGATGCTAATGTGCTGCTGAACACAGATCAGTGCACAGGACAGCCTCCTACAAGGCCTAGCCCAACTAAATGTCAGTGGTGCAATGTGCTAAGATTTTATTTTACTTTCACAGACCAAATTAGTTCAGTTATGTAACTAATACAAATGAGATGCAATTGGACTGAAATAGAAGGGTTTGAAAAGTGGAGACTCTGTAAGTTGTCAAGTATGAACACAGTGACATCTCAACCAGCTCCCCCCCAGCCACAGGTGTGCTAGGGCTGCTAGGGGCCCAAATAGTTTTCTTTCAGGTCTGGAATCTGTAAGTCTGAGATCAGGGCTTGGGAAGCCCCTCTTCCTAGACTTCAAGGGACCACCTTGCCATTTTTCATGTGGCTGAGAGGGACAGGGAGAGGGGAAGCCTCTGTACTTTCTTATAAATGTGTTATGTAATGAGAGCTCAGCCCTCGCCACTCTATCTAGACCTGGTCATTTCCTGAAAGCCTCCTGTTTATCATGCCATGTCAGAGGGTACAGCTCTGACACTGGAATTTTGGGGAAATTTGTAGCAGGAGCCTGTTCTCAAGAAAACAGAGTATGGTCTAGAATGGGAACACATCAGATTACAAAGAAATTTTAAATATTTATAAAAGTAATTTTCTTTTCAGGAATATTGCAAGGTCCATCACCCACTGAATGATCTAGACTCTTCAGCTCTGTGTTTGCTTTGCCTTCTGAAGTTAAGAAGTTGTGCTCCTCAACATGATCATGTTTCTAGACCCTGCTTCTTCTTAATGAATGAAGGAACAATTTGTTTTGGCCACTGGTTAAGAAACCTTGGCTTTGCTTGAGGATGGCCAAGAGGTAATTAAATCACCTGGACTTTTGCAACTCCTAAAAGGAATGAGACATTGGTGCAGAATAAAGTCATCATGTTTGGAACAAAGTTTTTGTGTCATGAATGTCGTAGGGATTCTCATCCCTTTATCCCCCCACTCTGCCCCCTCCTCTCTGAAAGACACTTATGGAGTTGACTCTGGCTTTAAACTTGCTATATAGCTGAGGATTACCTCCACTTCCCAAGTGCTGGAATGACACATCAGTGTCACCATGCTTGGGTTTGTCCCTTCCCTCTTTCCCTTCTTCCCTCTTTCCTTTCCTTTTCTTCTCTGTCTTTTTGCTTTCCTGCTGTGGGATGTCTTTCTGTATGCTGTGAGTATGTGTTGTTCTGATTGGTTGATAAATAAAGCTATTTGGCCTATGGCAAGTCAGATTATAGCTAGGCAGAAAATTGGAGAGAGAGACAGGAAGAAGAAAAGCAGAGGGGAGAAATGCCAGCCTGTTGCCCAAGGAACAACATGCCAGCAGGCCAGTAAAGCCACGGGACACATAGCAAAACATAGATTAATAGAAATGGGTTAATTTAAGATATAAGAGCTAGCTAGCAAGAAGATTGAGCCATTGGCTATCCAGTTGGTAATTATTATAAGCCTCTATGTGTTTATTTGGGACCAAGTGGCTATGGGAAGCAGATGGGAGAGATTAGTCCCGACTGCAGGGCCCGGGCAGGACCAGAGAAACCTTCTGACTACCTTTGATGCTCAACTTGGGGCTTTGATCCACATAGACCTAAAGAAGCTTAAAGATTCTGAATGCACAGAAACGGAGTCACACTAGGCTTCCTAGTCTCATAGTCTAATGCCAGTATCAGCATAGAGACTGGTCTCCCAACAGCTGCCTATGAGATGGAGCTGGTTGCCAGCTGCCATAAGCTAAACAGCATGGTGGATTCTCGCCGCAGTACACAGTGGCATCTCCAAGCCACATAGCACACTGTGTGATGGATTTAACTTTTGCTAGTAAAAAAAAAAGTTTTTGTTTATTTCCTATGGTTAAGCCATTATAACTAAAGTTTATGTAAAAGTTTTTGCTAGAGACTCTTTCTTCTCCACAGTATTCATCATTTTATATTGAAGTCCAGTGACGAAGCTAGAAATGAATAAAAGATCTCTTTTGATCTCCCAGCCTATTGGTTCTATTGTAAATCCTCATTAATATTAACAAACTTAGGAAGTCTGTGAGACATTTACTATAGCTATTTACTCCTACATTATCTCATAGAAGTATTACCTTCTACTAAACATATTAGCAAGTAACACTTCATGATCCATTTTAAAATTCATTTGAATGGATCTGTATTTTTGTGCATTTATAAATTGTTAATCATTCCACTGTAAATAATTAGAAAATCATATAACCTTGCATTAAAACATTTATTTATTTGTAGTCTGTAACAATTTCATTACAAAATGAATTTTGCTCCCCCCTCTACCCTCTCCTCTCTGATTGAAACACTTCTTCCTTCTCCCTAGCAAGTCTCCCCCTTATTTTTTATGTCTGAAAACACTGAGTTTAATTGGGTTTGTCTACAGGAGCAAGACTAGGCTTATCATTTACTGGCAAGGGCAGCTTATCAGTGGTTATACCACTCAAGAACATGACATTCCCTTCCTGGAATCCAGCCAGCAGCCCCCAGGGAGAAGTGGGCCTCTCGAGTCCCTCTCACGGTGATAAAATGTTGATCGGCACCATCCTGCTCAGATGGGCAGGTAACCACAGCTCCTGAGAGTCCATGAGGGCAGTGGCCGTGTCGGGTCCAAAAGAGCATCTTGAAGCATTTCTCTTTGTCTCTTGCCCCTGCATTCTTTGGTCTCCCTTGTCTTCAATGTTTTCTGAGCCGCAGGGTGCCAAGGACGGTGATATAGATGCCCTGCAGTATGGGGACTGGCCCTCAAAGGTCACTGTTAGCCCTCAGACTAGTGAGAAGTCTCCACATTAGCTGTTGCCCGCTGCAAAATGAAGTTTCTCTGATGAACACAAAGGGTACACCGGTTTAGGAAAATCCTCACATTTCAACTCACATTAAATGGCATAGATTGTGAAATACTTCATCCTTCCTGCTTATGTTGACATATGTGTTTCTATCCTGAATCACTGTGTTTTGAAGGTGATCCCTTGATATATTTGGTGTTGAATTTTAAATGGTTCATGGAGTCATAGTTTTTAAATAGCAATGAAGAGGAGACTTGGATTATCAGGCCGTGCTGTATCACTCCCTGCCATAGATGAGTTCTGTGCCATTTAAAATGCCTGTGCTATTTAAGGTGAATGTATTGCAGCTACCTTTTGTTCCCACAATACATCACTCCTTTGGGGATGGTACCAAATTGCTTGCATTATATTCTCACACCCATTTCATTTCAGCAGCTTTGAGACTATACCACAGATGCAGTAGTATAAAAGCCATGCATTATACAAATTATGTTTCTTTGGGAGAAAGGATTATCTTCCTAGATCTAGGCTTTCTCAAAGTTGTGACTCAGAAAGCCAACATGAGCTGGGCTACCTCTGTATTGTGGACATGAGGAGGTGGCTTTGACAGTTCTGGGACAGGTGTCATTTCTGACGTTCCCTTAAAGACATGGCTAGCATATGCAGACTTGTAGACCATCAAGGTCAGGACATCCCATCTTATCAACAAAGTCTTTGCAATAAACAATTCTCTTCAGTTAACACAAAAGCAAATGAAGGAGCTTGTTATATCAAAGGAACTGGATTTGCAATCAGAAAGAATTATTTTGTAGGTAGTTAATAATTTAAAAGGAGATATGTATCATCCCTGGGGCAATAAGAAGGAGAATCATGAGTAATTGGTAAAAAATGCAGTGCACTGGATTAAAGTCAATGTAAAGAAAAATTTCACAGTTGTATGAATTTACAAAACATTTCTGTAATTTAGCACTCATCTAGAAAATGCATGTCTTGTCTGTACAGCTCAAAAAAGTCTAGACACACATGCACACCTATGAGAACACACACACACACACACACACACACACACACACACACATGAATGAAAGCATTCTGCTGTACTAAAGATTACCTTGTGTCCATCCTCCATTAGTATTCCCCGTCAAATGCTGCCACTATTAACATGAATTTTCTTTGGCTTTATACAAATGCAATCATGCACTATACAGCATTTCTCCTAGGCTTTCTTTTGTCTGACCTGGTGTCAATGAGACTAGTTTTCATTTGGTGTTGGGTAGTTGCTTCATGTATTACTTTTCTACTGCTGTAATGAAACATCACAACCAAGGCAACTTACAGAAGAAAGAAGTTATTTGGGCTTATAGTCCTAGAGGGTTAGACTCCATGATGGTGGATCAAAGGCTGGTATGAGGAACAGGAAGCTGGGAGCTCACATCATGAACCACAAGCATGAAGCAGAGGGAATGGATTAGAAATGTTATGCATCTTTAAAGTTCAAAGTCTGCATCCAGTGACAGACTTTTTTCAGCAAGACCGACCTTGTAAGCCTCCCCAAACAGAGCCACCAACTTGAGACTAAGCATTCAAATGTCTGAGACTATGGGAGAGTTTTCATTCAAACCATCAGATTCCGTTTTCTGGCCTCACAGTCACAACAGCCATATCATAGTACAAAATGTGTTTATTCCAACATTTGTTCAGAAAGGATGTGAAAGCAAAGGGGTCCTGTAATTTTCCCTCCACTGTTTCAGAGAGTTGAATTCTGAAACCAGGCAACACAGGGCAGGTGAATCCCTGTGGCGAGGCCCTGAGAGAACAAGAGATTTGTGAGAGGCCATTGCATGAACCTGTGAGAGCAGTTTAGATTACAGTGGAGACCCCAAGATGTGGGAGATGCCAAAGCTGTGGCCTGCCTGCCGGGGAGAGCTGAGTAGGTGGAAGTGGGTGGAGCCAGTTCAAGAGAGAAGCCAGAAGAACCAAGCCATCGAAGCCCTTTGACCTTTGACATGGAGCTACAAGATGCAAAGTTTGCCTTGCTGGGTTTTGGTCTTCCTTTGGTTCAGTATTTCCTCAATAGGTCCCCACTCTTCCCTTTTGGAATGGTAATGTATATTCTATGTCATTGTATGTTAGAAGTATGTAATTTGGTTTTGTTTGTTCTACCGGGGTTACAACTAAAAGATTGCCTTGACTCTCAGAAGAGACTTAGGACTTTGTATTTTTGTTTGTTTGTTGTTTGTTTTTGTATTTTCCACGCTGAGTTTCTCTGTGTAGCCCTGGCTGTTTCAGAATGCGCTCTGTAGACCAGGCTAGCCTTAAACCCACTGGGGTTAAAGGCATGAGTCATCACTACCCAGCTAGGAGCTTTGGATTTTTAAACAGTCTTAGGATGGACTTTTAAACAACGTGGGGACTGCAAAAGACTATATATAGGGAGTATATAAAGACGGCGTTGCTAACCAAGCTCTACAGCTAGCTTGGGATGGACCCATTTTGACCAGCTTGGAATGGAGCCTCCCCGTCTTGAACCACATTTATAGGAACGTTTGTTTGCTGTTGCCTTTTAGAAGAAGGAAGGTTCTTCACACTTTTCCCTTCCCATGGTAGAAGCTTCGCTGGGTAGTCTTGTCCGGAAGACACCTTCGCTGGATTCCAGTGCTCAGCCTGGGGCCGCTCCGCAATGGCGCTGATTTCCTCAACAACTGCAGTTCTGCTCCAGTGCAAGCTTTGGCTCTACCGTTGAGCACAGCGTGTGCCTTTCCTCTCTAAGTGGTACATGGTGTGTTTCTTCTGCCCCTTCTCCTCTTCAGCATATTCCTGCCATAAGAGTGATAGCTAATAACCCCAGGGGCATGATTAGGGCGCCTTGAAATCTCCTTTGCCATCGCCATTAGCTTGCTAGTCTCAGCTGCCATCGCCATTAGCTTGCTAGTCTTAGCGATAGTATCGGGGTGACTTGTAGGACATCAGGTGGAGTCTCTTAGTCCTACCTAAGCTTCCGGAAAGTGGTGTATCCCGACATAGGAAAAGGCAGGCTTCACCTCTGAGTGTGTCCAAGCCGGCACCTGCCCACCTAGAGGAATAAATCGGCTGTGTCAGCTTTTCACACGTCCCTTCCAGCCTTTGCTCCCTGATCACCGCTCCGCCACCGCTGAGGTCCTGGAATGCCTGAAGAACAAGTGCCCACGAAAATCATAACCTTCCAAAATGGAACGGGCGCAGTCTTGGAAATGAATTTAAAATTTTACTTTTGTCAGTGGAGGTATGGAGGTCCAGATTGCATCCCCTGGGAGTGACCACTGTGAGGAACATCAATTATGTGTGTGCTTTTCCCAGTGATCACAAGTGTCATGTTGGCCGAACTTTAATGGTTTTATGGCTCTTCAATATTTGAGATTTTTAAATCTATAAATTATACTTAATAGTTCCCATAGAAGTACATTGGGTGCCCTATAGCATTAGTTATTATTAACCATTTCCTTTATGCTGTGTTGTCGCAGATACAGGGAAGTACGCTTGGCTACAGTCCCCCCACAGAGATTTCTCTGCTTCTCTTTACCAGCTAGATAGTGACATTTCCATCATTTTGCTTTTCTTTTCCTAGGAAGACACATTTTATCACCTAAGGTCCGGGCTTCTATTATTGAAAACCTGGTTCTCGAAGAAGAGAAGGACAGCCTGACCCTCTCTGTAATGTTCAGCCTCTCCTACTTTGAGAGATAGGAACCCCGGGCAGAGTGCAGACCACCCATAGCCCAGCTGGTCTCTTTGGGTGGTATCGAATTTGACTTTGGTGTTTTGGGGGGTCACTAATCCTAGTTTTCATTTGCATGTCTGGAAGAAAGTTTATCCTGAAAAGCTGCCTTGGAAAGACAACGAGGCTGTAGTCACTGTGTTCAGAGGAAAAGTAGCTCACCTCAAGGGATGGTCCACACATACCTAAGCGGGTGATTGGATGAGAATGAGGTACACAGTGGTGGAATAGAAGAAAAATCATACCAGCAGTTCACAAGTGAAGAACGATGCTTCATGACACGTTCATGCTGTATTTTAGGGAACTAAGACACCGTCAGGAACATGTACCACTAGTTTATGTTCCTCTAAATTAAAAAAACAAATGTTGGGAACTAAACTAGGATACTCTTATGAAGTCAAATCCACATTTCCTGGAATTTTTTAAAATTTACTTTGAAAGATTTAACAATTTCTCCAGTCTTCAATCACATTGTTTGGTGCCTCATAAGGAGTCTTTATCTTCATCTCAGTAGTGAACACGATGGACCTGTGTGGAGGGAGTTCTCACCTGTGTCCCTATAAAGTATTGGTGGCTGTTGTATAAGAAAAGCAAGCAGTTGTAGTTCTTTCTTCAATGGCTAATATGTGTTTGACTAATACCATGTTTTGCTCCTCTTGATTGCCACGCTTTTTGGCTCACAGAGTAAGTTTTGGTTGCTGTTGTTATTGTTTGAATGCTGAATTACAGTGTCATCTTTTTGAAGATATTTTAAATAGAAATTAGATTTGTCATGAGTAACACCAATAAAAACACATTACTCAACTGCTCTGATGGAAGTCTGAATAGTTACGACCGTGCTTGTTTATACCCAGGAAGTGACAACCCTCATGATGGCCATGAGCTAGCAGTGGTTCCAGGGTGTCACTGAGTCTTAGCAGCAACCTCATATGAAACATGTTAGAATGTGATGAACACGGCTGTCCTAACATACTGATGAGATAGTTGGGAGGAAATGGTTTCTCCTTTGGAAACTTTGGGTCCACCACAGTTGTGCAAGATTCTTTTCAAGTTGTACTTCACAGAGACTCTAATGTGCTAATGAGGATATGAGTCTTCCAGGGGAGCCATGTTTGGCAAAATTCATTGCTCATAAATATTCTTCTGAATTTCATCTTTTTGGACTACTGATTGGAAGAAAATACTTTGGAAATGCCAGGGTAGAGACACTGAACGATTACGGTTGAAAGAATTTCAAGAAAAGAGTGTTTGGCAAGGACCTGCTGTTAATGGAAATGACAAAGACCTAAAACCGACCACTGAGAGTCCAAGGAAGTCACTGTTGAAGTTTTACGAACATTGATGCAAGAGAGCAACAGATTCCACTGCGCTAAGTGAAAGGGTGAAGTATTTTATTGATGCAAACCATAGTTTTGAGAAGCATTGGTAACGAGAAATGGAGGACAACCTCCAACAAGCTTGCACATGCACAGCTCTGCTGTTCTCAAGTTAGCACAACCGCCTTCCTTGCCAGGTTTTTGTCATCTTAGACCACACAAGAAACTTGACCAGCTGCAGTCTTGACACCTGCTGCTCTCACGGCTCTCCTGTTTACACATGTAAGCATTGCATATGGAACCAGGCAAGACGCTATGCATCCTTCTCCCCTCCCAAAGCAATATGTTGTTGAAACACTGGAGAGAGATGCGGGCATCGGTTGTAAATGTGAATGACGTGGCGGTGGAGACGAGAGAGAATGAGACACGGACCACCTGGACAGTCACTGTGCACAAAATAGAGTGGTCAGGTACGAGATTTCCAACTGACCTAGTGCTCCTAATTCTGACTAAAGGGCTATACTCTGGGAAGCGTAGATGTTAGACCAGAACTTTCAAATGTTAATGAAAACTTACCTTGCTAATGATTTAAAAAGATATTGTATTTATGAAGCGCGCGCTGTGTGTGTGTGTGTGTGTGTGTGTGTGTGTGTGTGTGTGTGACAGCAATTAAGAAAAAGAGGCCATGAATTTGAGAGAGAACAAGAAGGGATATATTGGAGGAGACGGAGGGAGAAAGGGAAGGGGGAAATGATGTAATTATATTATATTTTCAAGGGATATTATAAAATTTAAAAGTATAAATAAAAAAGACATTGGGTTGGGGTTATAGCAGAGAGCACTTACCTAGCATATGTGAGTCCCCATGCTCAGTACCTGGTACCACAAAATGGAGCCGTTAGTGCAAGTCAAAAATTTTAAACCAACACAAATATAGTCAATAAAATAATAAGTGTTTTTCTTTTCTCCCCCTTTTTATTTGGCAATAGGTTAGTGTTAAATTTCAGAAGCATTGTGAATTGAAATGCTTAATGATAGGATTTTTGGAGGAAATTGTATGTGGTAAAATAAACTGAATAGCTAAATCCAATGGATCTTGGAAGCTCTCAGAACACAGTCTTAGAAATAGAGTGAGGTCAGTTAGGAGGGGGTTGAGCAGAGAGCAAGCAGCCTGGGGCAATTGAAAGCCCAGGGGAAATGGTTTTTCTTTTGGAATTCACCTGGGAGCATCAATAAAGAGCGGATAAAACACTGACTGAGAATCAGCGAGCAGCTCCAAATTGACAGTAGGAGTATATAATATCCACGTCTACGGTAACTTCAGAAATGTCCACATTAATTAAAAAATTTCACAGCACACATGGTTAAATGTCTAAAATTATTTCAAAAATTTTAAATGAAATTCCTTTCAAAACATAGTACAAATTTCTGTCTTGGAATAAATAACATTGAGTTTAATTAACCACTTCCTGATGACTCACTATGTGAACTCTGCCATGCTAAACCACTCAACCAGCAGGTGTGTGCCTTGTCCATCTGGGAGGAAGCTGCTCCAGCCTGAAGTGCCCCGAAGGACCTCTGTCATCCCTCCTCCAGCTTCGTCCTGTATTACTCTTCTAGCTTGCGACCTCTAATCTGTGACTTGCTGGAAAATAAGATGATTTCCTAGTTAGAATTTTAACTAAACACAAGTAAGTCTACACAAAAAGACCACAGGTCAAAAAAAAAAAATCTCTAAGTTATGTGGATTTGACTAGAGAGGATTTAAACTAAATCCCTCTGGTTATTTGTTCAGCTTTATTTCTTCTCTATTACCCTCTGATTCATTGTCACAAAATGGACAGTTACATTTTGTACATAAGGGGTCCTGGTTTTGAATCAATGTGGATCAGTGTGTATCAATTACTTTGCATCCTTTCTGATCCTTGGAAAAATGTTTTAAAGGTCTGCTGAATGAAGAGTGCAATCAGGAAAATCATAGCAAGATTTTAACTGATGGGTAAGTTCACAAGAGAAAAAAAAACCTGTAATATGTAATCATTTTAGAAAAAAGTATCAAAAGTATTCTGATCTTGTATTGCATTGTGTGTGTGTGTGTGTATGTGTGTGTGTGTGTGTGTGTGTGTACATACATATGCACAGATACAATTTATAATTCAAGTATTCTTATTCTTGGACTTGAGCTGGCCAGCTAAGCTTTTTGGATATTAATATTGACTGGCTGGTGGGTAACAGCCTTCACTGTACGTCTCCTGCTTGGATACGAAGACAAGTGATCATGGAAAGTGCTTTGGTTTGAGACTGGTAAATAAGAGATGCCCTCTCAATTCCTCCACAGGGAGAGAGCTCCACGAGGGTTGTAATTTGAGTGTGAGGTAAAGGTGAAGGAGAACAAGGCGATAAAAGTCCAAGGGAACTTATTAATATTAAATGAGAAGAAATATTTCATCCAGGATTCCTTCTAACATTATGGGATGCCAGAAAAATTAATTTTGGAGAAAATATTAAAGTATGTATATTTATGTATATGGATTTAAATATTTTATAGTGTTTAATGAAAATATTGTTTTTGATGTAGTTGTTAGACTTCGATGAATTTTCACTTGAAAATAATACAGAATGAAGATAAAATTTAGTAACAATATATAGTTAAATACTGGAAAATATAATCTAAATAATAATGAAAAATGATCAATTAAACACATTTTAATGGGGAAATGTAATAAGAGAATGACATTAGTTAATTTACTATAAAAATAACAACATAGAACATTGTATGTAGTATATCCTCAATACTATAAAACAACTTTAAATAAACAAATAAATGTGAAAAAAGAGTTAAAGTGGTAAAAACATCAATGTAAATATTATTATTTATTTATTCATGCTCCTTATATTACATGAATTCTATTATAATTTTTTATAAAACATTTGTAAAAGTAAGAGAAAAATTAATGTGAATATGAAAACAGCATTTCAGAGATTTTTTTGTAAGATTGTGAACTAAGGTATGAATAAGAAGAAGTTTGATAACAAATTTAGGGTTGGTTTGATCAAAATATGCATATACTGAGCCAAGTTTATGTAATGAGCAGTAGATAAAATATTATTTCGACTCTAAATTCTTTCATCAGAAAAAAAATCACAGAAATAAATTGAGTTAAAACAAGATAAAATAACAATAAAAAATTTAAATTATTGAACTGAGTCATCCTGAAAAGTTCACATGTAACTGGAAATTTGTCACATACCTCCTTAATATACTTTAAGCAAAAATCAGAATGCATTAAACATTTCAAACATTGTGCCAAGGAGGCAGTTGCTGTATATTCCACCACAGTCTTGGTGTCACTGTAAGAAAGTATCACCTTCTCAAAATAGACCCGAAGATGCTTACCTTCTGTGATTCTGCTTCACCTGCCCTAGCAACAGAACCTCTCTAGTTCCTTTCCTTGTGGGTGAGAGGAGTTGGAAATAGCCACGAAGAATTAGTACGCATGGTGGGCAGCAATCGAAGTGTCTAAACGATACGTGGATGTTGTTTTCGTGGACTAGATAATGTGTCCGGGATATGTTAGGTAATAACTCACTGTGATGATATGCAGTATTTTTTATTTGTTATTTAAATTACAGGCTAGCTAATAGAACGTGTTAAAACAACACTTCAAAGTCTCTTTATGCCTGGCTCCTCCCATGGACTGGAGGACATTTGGGTGGGTAAATGGATTTCTTGTAGAAAACAGCTTTGTCAAGATACAAATGTTCTTCTTAAGATGTATTAATAAGAACTGTCATTGAATCAGAGGACATCTGTGCCACTGAGAATACACCATTGCATGTTACATTCTTCATGGTCATGAGTTAGATAATTCAGAGGAACCCTACCACATACACCACAACTAAAATACTGAACTCCACGACAGTGGCTATAACAGCAGTCAACTTGACCAGGAAAGAAGGCCCTTGAGGGTCAGGGGCAGTACATAGCTATAAATGCACACAGTTTCTGTGGGTTCTGGAACAGGTACTGACCTACAGTATCTGTATCCCTGGCAACTGAATCCTGGGCTTGTGTAGCACGTAAAGGAGTGAGGTGTTTTAAGTCATGGATCCAAGAAGGTGTGAGGCACCGTCAAAAGAGTGGGATCATCCAACACTAGAATGTTCAGAGCATGAATGTAGATGAAAAACACTCCTTGGAAAAGAGACAATAAAGAGCATGGCACAGCTCAAAAAATAGGAGAACAGTATTTCCTGAGAATTCTCAACCATCAACCTGCGTCGACACAAGTTGTAGCACAAATTTGTATTCTTATGTGATTTAAAATTTTAAGAAAGCAAAACGTGACTATCAACTTGGAGTTCAGAGATATCTCAGGTTGGCAATGTCCTTAGACACATGGCAGGAACAAACAAAACCTTGAGGAATTTACTATACTTCCTGCTTGTTTGTTTTGAGTTGTGTTTTGTAGCTCAGGACAGCCTGAAGCTTGCTCTGTAGCCCGTTCTGATCTGAAGCTCATGGTGTCCAACGTCAATCTCTCAAGCTCTGAAATCTGAGACACATGCTACCACACCCAAAGGGGATACACTGAATTTTAGACTTAGGATTCACGTTTGTTCCATTACATTTTCAGAATATGAATTTTTCTTATAAAATGTTTAACTTTTTTCATAAACTGTAGCAAAGTATTATTAATAGTTTCATTTTCAGACAGAGGCATAGAGAACTTTAATAACTCGTTCTATATCATACAATCAAGTAGTACTCATCTGGTAACAGGTAATTCTTAAACATATGTGCACATATGCACATGCACACACATATAAATACATGTATAGATACATGCACATACTTGCACACACACAGTCACACACACACACAAACACACACGTACACATGTATATTTAGGTACACATACAATATAAAATACCAAGACATGAATTTTCCTGACAGTCAGTAGAAACAGTGATCAATGGGATGCCGTTGTGTGTGTGTTCATTAAAATAATGTAACTGTGCAAAACAAGCCTCTAGAAATAACATAATAACTGAATTTATAAATGAATGTATATCATACAATAGAAGAGATAATTTTGGGACTTCTTATACACCTAGGACAGTTAAAACAACTTTAGTCTGATAAGCACATCAAAGAACAGTGAGGGAAAAGAGAGGCTGGAAAGATGGATAGGCCAGTATTAATGTGCTTGCCTTGTAACCACGAGGACCTGAGTCAGATTGCCAGAAATGACCTTAAATCTTAATGTGAGCTTGTAATCCCAGTGCTGGGGAGACTGGGAAAAGCAGACCCCTGGGACTTTCTGGCTAGCCATCCAAGCCTAGTCAATGAATTCCAGGCCAGTGAAAGACCTTGCCTCAAAAAAATCATGTGTGTGCCTTAGGAATGACCCACGGCATTGTTCTCTGGCATCCATGTGCATATAGACACATATGAACCCATCTATACATGAACATGTTTGTATGCACATACATAAAAGTGAATACTAGCAGAGAAAAATGGAAAATATAACACAATTTTCAAGTATCTCATCTTGAAGGTACCAGAGAGGTAATAGATAAATGTTACTGGGTCAAAATTAGAAACTGGAAACCTGAAGAAATGAGATAAATATTTACAACCAAGATATCTTTGGTTCTACAATGAGAATGAAAATAAACAAATGATAGCTACCCAAATTAATATGGACAGATGTCAGAACATAATGATCATGTAAGTGAGCTAGATGTGAAAGGATTCATACTATATTATATTAGTTTAAAATAGCAGTCAGAGCTAAAAGGCTGTTGAAGGATATTTATTTAGAGGATTGAAGACTGTAGTTAGGACAAATGCCAGGATAGTTTACCTTTTGGGGCTAGAGAGGTGCCATCAAGGAAGAAGTGGTGGGGAGTTGTGTGTCCAGGGTGCTATTAATATTCAATTTCTTATCCTAGATGGGGTTCATAAGATAAGCTTATACAATTGTCTATTATGCCCATTTTGCATATCTTTAGTAATAAAGGTTGATTAGTAAAAGAACTAGTGTACTAGATGACAGGCCAAGAGAAAAATCTACGAGGTGTGGGAAGAGAAATTAAGAAACTTAGAAGACAAAGTCAAAAGGTCCAATATACATGCATGACCATGTACCTCCCAAACCCAATGTCAGATGTCAGAAATGATGCGTGAAAAATTTCCAGAACCTTGTTAAAAATACTTATTCAGGAAGCAAAGGGAACAGGAGACAATGCAAATGAAATGAAATGCACATCAACTTTTTCAAAGTAAATCTGTACAGTACTGAAGAGAAAGAGCAGAGTTTGAGAAGAGCCAGGGAGAAAAGACAGAAAGTGCCGATGACCGCAGATCCATCTGCAGCCGTGGGCATTGAAAGTCAACGGAGGAATACCTTCCAATGTTGAGCACAGTGAATGCAAGCCAGAGTTCTATATGCCATGAAACCAAATCCCAGGAATGAAATCATAATATAATTTTAATTCAAAATGTAAGGAAGATCAAGTGTGCTTATTATAAATAGACCTGGTGTTAGAATATTTTTAAACTAAATTTTTGAAGGAAAAGAATAACCTTGTAAAGAAAATCTGATTCAAGAAGGAAATATAACTTAAAAACATGGTAGATATGATGCTATGAAACATTAGCATTATCCATGGATAGGCTTAAAATTCAAGAAGAGAATAAAGCTATGTCAGTTAAAGATCAGATACAAACTAGAGCCCAAAGTTTCCATATTATTCACTGCAAAGATTACATTCAGAGGTCATTATGTTGTAAATGTTAAAATGCAAGTTGCTGTTGATAACACCCACACTATTGATGAGAAATGAAAGAAAGGGGAAGGAATTTTAATCTAAAAGAAACCAATGGAACAGGGAAAAAATGTAGAAGAAACAGGCTCCATGTGTACAGACAAGTAGTTAGAAGGTATTAGCAGAAGAATCTCAATTGTTACAAATACTAAATGTGCTAGTTAGCAAAGGCTGTCAGCAAGAAGACAAAGCAACATGTTGCCTATTCTTTTTATAAGAAACACAACAAAAACATAGCAACAAAGCAGAGCAGAATGAATAGAGATGAAAGCTGCAGTATGTAAAGCGGGTTCAAAGCCAGCCAGCGCACTGTGTTAACTCTCAACCATGGAGATTTTGAAGTGGGGAAACATTGTGAAAACCCCCCTGAAGTATCAAATAAAATTCAAATGAGTTTGTAGAGATGCATGAAGGTAATATTATAGTACTGAAATGTACAAAGAAAAATCGAAAGAACTAGTTTTTAATGACAAATACATAATTGTGACGAGCAGCCTGGTTCATGGTCACTGGATCATTGTAATAAAAATTGTTCTAGCATGCTCATTCTAACTGTATCTAAAAAACATTCAAAACATTGTGGCAGAACACATTTTCCAGTATGCCTAACAAATTTGTAGAATTGGCCAAGCATTAGGTAAATAAGCAAACCTCAAAATATTGCAGAAAAGGAATTTCTTCCATATCATTAACCTTAGTTCAATATGGTTAAAAAATCTATTGTACGATTTGTACATTCTCTTAATATATTTTGAAATTCAGGAACCTATTTCTATATAATCTATGCATAAAAATCAGAAAACTTAGTCCAGAACTTGATCTGAGCAAAAATAGAAATTCTATGCATCAGAATTCAGAAATGCTTTGTAATGAATTAATAGCTTTAAATATTCACACTTTAAAGAGACTGTCCGAGAATAATCCTGTTAAACATGTATCTTAGTCAGTGTTCTATTGCTGTGAAGAGACGCCATGACCGTGGCAACTCCTATAAAGGAAAACATTTAATTGGGGCTGGCTTACAGTTTCGGGGGTTCAGTCCATTGTCGTGATGGTGGGGAGCATGGCAGCATGCAGGCAGACATGGAGCTGGAGAGGTAGCTGAGAGTTCTACATCCAGATCCAGAGGCATCAAAAACAGAGAAACACTGGGACTGCTTTGGGCTCTGGAAACCTCAAAGCCCACACTTACTGGATACACTTCCTCTAGCAAGGCCATACTCTCAAAGAGTCCCACTCCCTGGTGACTAAGCATTCAAATACAGGAGCCTTTGGGGTGGGTGTTATTCTTATTAAAAAAATATCATGCAAATATAAATCAAGTGGTATGTATTTGCTACAGTGTTAGGTATAGAGTAGTTAAATTATGTGAAATCTAGACACTTTTCCTTGTAGGGTTTTTTTTTTTGTCAAGGGACAAAATATGTATCAATATATATTTCTGACATACTCTTGCAAGCATGGATAAAGGAGAGACAAAGGATGGTAAGCATTATATCTATTTTATTTCTGTCAGATTATTTTAGGATCCAAGGAGGAGATGAACTACAAATTGGACTAAAAATACTTAAGTAGTCAAAAAGCAGAGAATGTCACACTGTACTGTGGCACGGATTTAGGTTAGAGGGTAGACACAGTGGTAGTGTAAAGTACATTAAGTTTGAGTTTGTACTTGAGTAGTTCCAAGAATCCATATACTTGATAAGTATAACCAAGCACTGTAGAACACGCTGGGATTTAAGAAAGAATATACCAAGAATATACCCTGTCTCAGCTTATCCAGCAGTAGAGGTAGAAACAGGAATTTAAAACACAGTGAGGCAACTGTTGGCTAAAAGCCTAGAGATATTCACCACCCAGGAAGAGGATATTGCCTTGGTTTGAGAAGGTGGTTGGAGAAAGGGGCAGATGACATCTTAGGAGATAAAGAAGACTCTGGGGTGATGGATGTAAGAGAGGGAACTCTTTCCAAAGGCGGTCACAGTGCAGGTCTCACTGAAGTGTGAAGAGTGCTCTGGAGTTGGTGAGACTGCAATTAGTTCAGTGTGCACAGGCACATAGTGGAGATAAGGAAGGAGATGGCCCTGGGAACTAACCCAACCTATGCTATGTCTCCAAAGTACAGTGTAAAACACTAAGTACTTTGTATTTAATAGTAGGGCAGGAGGATTCTCTTGAAGCATTTTCAACACGCTATTAACTTGACTCCAGGAAGAATGTTTTATTTTTCTCATAATAATAAAAATTGTATATAATTCATATAAATTTCTCATAATAATATAAATAAAAATTGAAAGAGAATTCATATCAAGCTAAATAAGACATAGAAGATAAGTTTGACTGTCCCAGTCATTCAGGAAGGAGAGGGTGGTATTCCAGAATATGATATGAAAAGAAGTTAATGGGTCCTGGAGACATTGAGGAGATGATAATTAACAGAATCTGGCTGTTACTGTGAACAGGGCTATGAAGGAGAACAAAGAGGCAGAGTAGCCCAGACCCCTACCTTCAGTAGCAGGGCAGGTGCTTCATGCCGTGATCTGGAATGGAGACCCTAGGAAGAGCCGAGGGAGTGAAGTGGTTGACAGTGATGGACTGGAATCTTCAGCATTGCCATGGGAATGGACGAGTTCTCAAGAGCAGTTTAGAGGATGAAGGACACAACTCTGAACTTGAGAGCAGTGGAGGGAGCACAGAGAGCAGGAAGGTGGGTTGCCATGGAGATGAAGAGTTTCCTAAGATACCTCAATACATACAATGGGAAATAAAGGCAAAGGGAAGGAACTACTTGGACCATGGCAGCAAAAAGTTTCTAGTGATTTTAAGGGCATCGTATTTCTGCAGAGTTGGGGAGCCGTGAGGACAGTGAGGACTGACTGGCTTTCCTTAGAAAAGAAGCCTTGGGTACCTGCCCTAGTCTACTCGGTTTGAAGTAATGCTACTATTGTTTTGGCAACCTGTTCAAACTATCTACATTTTATATGGGAAAGGGGACCAGTTAGAGTATGTGTATTCCTAGGTTTCAGGAAATATTATTTTTCCAATAAGCTACTAGAGGCTTGAAATACTTGAAATGCTCATTGGAATGCCCAATAGACACAGTAAAATTATCAATGTGTAGGAGATGGAGTTGAGGCAGACAAGCATAGGGCCTAATTTAGCAGCCTGGGACTCCACTTAGTTTATCCCATGCATACAGCCCTCTATAGTAACACACATGGCAGCCCAAGACTCTTGTATGCAATACACACACAAACCCCTCTCTGAACCATGTACCTAGCAACTTATTAGCAACACAGGACCGCACCTTCATTAAACTACATGTGCCCCACTCTGAACAATGGAGTGAGTTTATCCTTCCCTTAACAACACTCAAATTTAGACTCCAGGAATTTATACTCTGCTATGTCTGTGTTTAAGAGTATGTGGAAGGCTGAACTAGTTTTGGAGCATTTTCAATAAGGCAGTCTAGGTCTTCCAAGTGAACGTTTGGGTATAATTCCCTATTGAGCATCTTATACCCATGTGTAATAGGGCATGTATATGATTAAAACCAGATACATTATAGAAAATGATTACATAACTTACGTCACTCAAAATAGGGAACCATCCAAACTATGCCCGTTAGGAGCCCAAACCCCTTCCTCTCTTGAACCCCTTGAAAAGAAGCCACACACTGTTATCAAGGCTCTTGAATACCTTCAGCCCTGTGGTCTACTGTCAATCTTGACAGTGTATTCCTTTCTGATGTGTGCTATCCCTTAGCTATCCCGGTGACTTCGCAATCTATGTGAGCCTTGATTTCAGTTCTTTTGAGTAAGAATCCAAGAACCTGGAAACAGCAGACTCAAACCCACCCACAAGCAGCAGAGTGGGCCATGGTGTTTTCCACGAAGAAAGGGAAGAATTTTGCGTGTGTTAAGGAAGCGGCACTAACAGCCGTTGGGACTGCTTCGACCTTACCCGTGGTTCACAGACACAGGGCGCCGCTCCTTTTTCCAGCTTTTATGCTTGGACCGAGGAAGTCATTTTCATCTGATGATACTCTTTCAGTTCCTCGAGACAACAACTGAGGCCGTGGGGCTTGCGCTCATTAGCTGGAGGAACGTTTGGAGTGAGGCGAGGTCCACTATGATTATGTTATCCTGAGAGCAAGTTGAAAACATGGAATCCAACCAATCCCCTTGGAGTGTATTTCTTCGTTAGGGTGGCACTTTCAAAACAAATGGCTCTTGGAGGACAGGTTTTTTTACTCAGACAAAGTACAATTCTTTTATATGCCACGGACACACGCTCAAGTGGTCACTTTCTCCAGTTTCACCAGTAATCATTTCATTTTGATCAGCTAATTGCCGATAGCCCAGATGAACATCTTGTGTGCAGTTTTATTTAGCACATTTCTCAGGATGACTGAAGTGTCAGAGCTTCCCAGGTACACTGCTGCAGGATGCCAGCTGCACTGGAAGAGTGTTGCCAAAAAACATCTGGAACCGTTTTCCAGTATGAAAGGGAATAAATATGCTTCTGGAGGAGATGCACATCTTCTGCAATCAGGTTCCTTAAAAGGTTTTAAATTCCAGACATTTCCGTCAAATGGATAGCAATTAGATTTTTGATAAGAATTACAATTTGTGGGTTAAATTCTTTGATCAGAAGAAAAAGGCTAATATTTCTGGAAGCAGGGCTTGAGTAAAGCATTAAGGAGACCGTCCTAAGAATCTATGATTGGAATGAGGAAAATATTTATATGGTGTTTTCTTTTTATTTTCTTAAGAATTTGGAGAGTGATAAAATATATAATTCTAACCCCTTCTTGGAAAGGAGATAGCTAAGGGAAATATTAATGATTTGTCTTTAGCGCCTTATAACGGTGATTAGTATTCTTGAAGGCCCTGTGGAGCCACATACATGGCAGCTAGCATATATATATATATATGTATATATATATACACAAAACATATATATTTGTTATATAGATAGTACACACAATATAATATATAAAGTATTATGTATCATATATACATATATACATACATGCATACCCATATATATGTACATATGTACATATATCCTCACTACAATTATATATATACACACACACACACACACACATATATATACACACACACACACACATATATATATATACACACACATATATAATGTCTACTTGCAGCAGGCAAATCTTGCCAGATGAATACCCCTTTTCTCAGCTTGTCAGTAGGAACTGCAGACCAGTGACCACAGGTGTTGGCTGATTTACTCACGAGTCGATCACTAGGGGAACTACAATCACACAATCACACGTTTGGGTTCCACTTCTGTTTGTGTGTTCTCTTGTGCTATCTTCTGCTCTGATCCAAAGACTCAGGAAGGGTACTGTAATAGCTTTGATATAGTAACCTGATTGGAGAGGATTAAAGCAACACACTATACACGTGTGTGTGTGTGTGTGTGTGTGTGTGTGTGTGTGTGTCTATGTATGTACTCACATGTACTTATGTGACTTATATACCTAGAATTGTGTGTGTGTGTGTCTATGTATGTACTCACGTGTACTTATGTGACTTACATACCTAGAAGGAACACACACAAGGAGAACAAATAGGTGTTTATTTTTATACTGTACCTGCTTGTGAATTTTAAGGTAAAAATAAATGGATGTAGTCCTTCTGTTAGTCAACATTTTTAGAGCTATGAAAAATAGCTGAGAGAAAATTTAAGAGATCAGAGATTTATGTTGGCTAACAGTTTCAGAGGATACACATGACTGCTGTGGACCTTTGATGGGTCAGCACATCATAGGAAAGGGGGTACTGTGGAAGAGTGCTTCTCACCCTATGGTGCCTGGGAAGCAGAGAGCATGATGGGAAGGTTACAGGGCCAAGGGCGACCCTCTAAGAGCAAGAGCATGGCTTCACTGGTACATTTTGTATATGAAATATCTCTTACCGTCTTCATCTTCTGTCTTAAACATTTGGTCCATGACTCCTGACACTATTTTGGGGCGTGTGTGCCATAAACTTCAGGAACTGGGGCCTAGCTGGAGGAAGTAGACCACCGGGGCATGCAGTTGAAAGCCATATGGGTATCTTTCTTCCTGCAGGAAGAGAAGACCCTCCCCTGTCGCATGCTCCCTCCTCCATAATGCTCCGCTCGATTTGATGGCCTGAAACTCTGGAACACTGAGTCCAGACGAATGTCTCCTTTATATTTTCACGCAGACATTTTGGTCACAGCTAAAATGAAGTCACTAATGCCCTCAGCCACCACGTGCTCCAGGTCCGCGCCACTCCCCGCGCTTGCGTCATTTCCTGCGCTTTCGCCACCTCACAGAACTCCATTCAGAGTCTGCATCCATCAGTGGATGCAACCAGAGGCCTCATGCTCCATCCTGTCAGGAACACCTCAGGTGTGCTTCGCTAACCTCCGGGTACCTTTCAGTCCAATCGTGTTGACAAAACTAACCATCACATCTCTTTTTATAACCGAAGATTGGAAAACTCTGTTGTTCAGTCTGGGTCACTCGTTGTTTCTACCCCAGCAGGCTGCTAACTGGTGTGGATGTGGAGAACACAGCCATGGTGAAGAGGGGGTTTGAAGGTGGTGGTGCTATTCACTAGCATGCTTGTGTATTTCAGTAGTGGCTGCTGTGATCCTTGGATTTCTATTCAAATTTGCTGGTAGGAATTTTCCTTAGTTAGTTTACCTTTTAACCTGAGTGTAAGAAGAAGAGGCTCCACCCACACTTTCAGTTTTATAACTGTTTTTACTTTTAGACCTGGGTGAAATCGCCCCTCTTACTAGTTCCCCTGTATCATTCATTTTCACAAAATAAAAATAATCATCTCTGGACATCAGACTTCTACAATCCTTGTCTTAGTTGCTCAATATGTTCTTTTGTACATCAAGTTCCTTTTGTATGAAAACTGAATAATAAATGACTACTAAAGCATGTTCTTGTTGGGATTGACTGGAGATGACGTGAAATGCCTGATGTGAAAATAATATGTTAGTGCTCAGCAAAATTAGGGACTTAAAAGTCACAAAAGGGATATGGATCAGGAAGGTTCCCAGGATTGGCCTTTTACCATGATGATCAGGCCCTCATTTTTCATCTTTATACTTTGACTTGATTTTATTCATCTGCAAGCATTTTATGGAATGAGTACACCCTTGGTATGCATGCTGAGTGTATGAGCAGACAAAACATAAAGCGGTTTTTGTCTCCACTTCGCTAGCTGTATACTTCAGAGGAAGCAGCATAAAGATCAACAGGAAAGCATATGGTATATTAAATGGTAAGCCCTAAAAAGAAAATAAACCGGGAAAGAGAGGAAAGGTACTATTGTGAGTTAAATGTGGCGGACAGGGAGTCCATGGAACATGTGACTGAGGACATGTGAGTAAAGGGTAGAGACACAAGAATATTCAGGGCTTCCCTGAGTGGGAAAGGTACACACGCATGACCTGAGGCAGGATAATGCTCAAGATGCTTCCTGTATTCAAACAGCAGCACAGAGGTGACATCCAGTGTTCTTTATCGTCTACAAGGTCTGAGCATTTCACCCAGTGGACACAGAATCATCAGGGAGCCAGAGTCCCCCTTGTTAGAGAATGGCTACCATTCTTAAAAGATGGCCCTTTCCATATTTTAGAGCCCAGGTTTAGAGGAAGAACTGGAAGAGACACAGGAAGCGTGCTCCACATTTGCCTGAAGGCAGAAGGCAGATGGCACAGGTGGTTGTCCTATGTGCAGAGCAGAGGAAGCCCTGAGTAAATGTGGACTATTGACAAGGACCCCATTTCCTCAGATGCATGGGAACTGGCGAAGTCCGCACTGGGATCAGGCTCAGGAATTGGCAGAGCCTTCCTCTGGTCCACGTGGGAACGTTGACAGAATGCACAGAAAGCATTGACCTTTGCTTCCTCCGCCCAGATGTTTACAGCTTGAGACTTCTCCCTTACAGAAACCTCCCATCCAGACTAGCTAACCCCTCCTCCTGTGCTGGATGCCATAAATACACTGGAGTTTGGGGTCGTTGCATGGACAGAATACAGCCCACCTGATCCCAGCTTTTCTGCATATGGGTCTGTGTGTCTATCCTTTCTTTCTTCATCACCCCAGTCAGATTTCTAGGTTTTAGCCATGCAGCACACAGCAACCAAATATCGACTCCTGTGCTATGTGCCCTGCTCACCTCCTTCACTATAAGAGGGGCAGGAAGCCAGGCGGTGGTGGCACACACCTTTAATCCCAGCACCTGGGAGACAGAGCCAGGCGGATCTCTGTGAGTTCGAGGCCAGCTTGGTCTACAGAAGTGAGTTCTAGGACAGGCTTTAAAGCTACACAAAGAAACCTTGCTCAGAAAAACAAAACAAAAAACAAAAAACAAAAAACAAAACAACAACAACAACAAAAGGGTCTAGGAAACACAGTCTTTTTATTTGGGGAGCACTGAGAAAAATAGAATACAATTGAGAGAGGAACAGACAGTGAGAAGGAAAGAGAGAAGGAGGAGGAGGAAGGAAGAGAGGAAGAGGGGGGAGGAAGAAGGGAGGAAGGGAAGGAGGAGAGAAGGAAAAAAGAAGCATTTCCTGAAATAAAGATAAGCAGGAACAATGGGTGGAAATTAGAAAATGGCATAATTTTAAAATGGTGCCTCAAGACACAGCTCAGTTCCTCTACAACTGCAAATGGACACAGCTCTTTATAACTCTTATGTGACCACTTTTGCCCTGTACGTCTGCTTCAGAAATACAAAAAAATTCTACAACAGTAAACAATACATATATGTATACATATATACACATATTTGAGAACAAGTGGGGGCAGATGTCTTCTTCCCCATTCTGTCTCTTAAAGAAAGCACATGCAAACAACACAAAAACCTCACAGCTGCCCAGTTTAGGACAGTTTTTGCCATTAATTTCAGATCCACAGAAGTGCTTTCCTAAGAAGTGCAATGCATGGACATTTACTAAAAATATTTGACAAAATAAAAGATACTATTGTTGTTTTCACACGCAGGAGTGAAATAGAATCAACTCAGTTACCTTCAAACCTTTTAAGAATAAAATGCTTTATGAGTATCATTTCCCGTGGAAAATACAGAAATGACTCTCATTGATTCCCACTTCCTGATGGGGAGGGCATGTCAGGCACCAAAGGAGCTCAGATCTGAGTTAACCTGTCTAGATCAAGGTAGGAGGACAGACGTCCTTCCTGGAATGCTGGTGTTTTGGGAAGCAGCATGTGCTTGGCTTTGCAAATTCAAGTGGCTTGCAGGATTCAGGAAAGCCCTTGAGTTTTCTTTGGTCTTAGGCTGGACTTAAGCTTTCTGAGACTGTCCCATTTTCTGCCACCTTGTACCTTTCCACTGCATACTTTTTTGGAAGAGCAGAGTGGCCTGTTCATGAACAGTGGACTTCCATACCTCTGATGTGAGTGTGTTATTTAGTTGGTTCCATCTCACTAATGGAACGGGACCTTGCCAGTCACCCAAAGCTCAGCCATTGTTTTCTATTCATTTCCTCGGCTGTTGGTAATTCTTTACCCTGGGTCTGTAATTTGGGTGTGAGGGAGACCGGATCTTTTTATTTTCATCTCTTAAAGGAGTTCTATAATTGAGTAGGTCTTATAATGCAATCAGTTCCTGGATTTTTTTTAATGACTCGCTTTATTAGTCTTGTTTTGCTGTTGATGTAAAAGACCCTCAAACCCAATTCAAGCTCAAGAATGCTCCACTGTCACTGCTGATACTATAATGACTCTACATTAAAGACCTATAAAACAAACTGTACTCTTGCATGCTGCTTAGTCAGCCACTCTCTGCAGTCACTAGAACCTTTCTGTCTCCATTAGCTCCACGTCCTATCACACTGAAATTGGTGAGATTTTGGTGGGATTTGACTTCTAGTCTCTTTTTTTTAAAAAAAAAAAAAAACCACAGACCCCCTCTCTCTTTCTTCCACACTTTTTTGGCCTTTCCTCACTTTTCCTGAAAAAGAGGTTTTCATGCAATATATTCTGACTACCTTTCCCTCCCCCTCATCCCCTCAGCCCCTCCATATCTGCCTTCCCATCCAGATCCACACCCTTTCTGTCTCTCGTTAGAGAGCAAACGGGCATCTAAGGAGCAATGATAAAATAAGACACATCAAAACCAAACAAATCAGAATAGGATAAAACAACCAAACAAGAAAAAGAGCCAAAGAAAAAGCACAAGAAGCGTGTATAGACGCAGAGACACACACAGTCACACACTCTGGAATCTCACAAGACTAGGCATCTGAAGCTGGAACATAGATGCAAAGGAGTAAACAATACCAAAAATGCCCAGACATAACATTCTGAGACCAAGAACCCCCAGTGATGCTGTTGAGTTCATTTCCTGTTGGTCATCTTCTGCTGGGCATGGGACCTGCCCTTAAAAGTAACTTGTTACTTCAAGGAGACTCCCTGGAGGAAAACCAATCTTTCATTTGCAAGTGGCTACCAAGTTGAAATAGCTTCTAGTTAGGGATGGGGGCATGTGTCCACTTCTCCTTTCAGCTCTAGGACACCATCTCATGCAGACCTGTGCAGGCCCTGTGCATTCGGCCTCAGTCTCTGTGCATTCAAAGATGCACAAGCCCTGTTGTGTCTAGAAGACCTTGGGTCGTTCATCTCCTCTGGCTCTTATACTCTTTCTGACTACCTTTCTGCAGAGTTCCCTGCGAGGAAGGATTGGATGGAAACATCCCTTTTAGGGCTGAGTGTCCCAAGGTCTCTCACTCTCAGCACGTTGTCTGGCTGTCTCTGTCTCTGTTCCCATCTGCTGCAAGAGGAAGCTTCCCTGATGATGGCTGAGCAAGGCACTGATCTATGAGTATAGCAGTGTTTCATCAGGAGTCATTTTATTGCTATATTCCTTTAGCAGAACAGTAGTATTTGGTTTTCCCCTAGGTCCCTGGACTATTTAGTCTCAGGTCCTTGGCCACCCAAGTAGTCAAGTATGGGTTCCATTTATGGAGCAGGCCTTAAATCAAATCAGATATTGGTTGGCTGCCCCCGCCCCCAAACTTTGTGCCATTATTGCCCCAGCGGAACTTGCAGGCTGGTCACTCTTACAGATCTAGGGGTTTGGGTTGGAGTCTACTTGTCTTCTTTGGTAGCATGTGGAGTATCTGCCAGGACCATACTGGTTCCTAGGCGAGAAGGTTAGGCACCAGCTCGACTCCTCCATGTTCAATGAGTTGTGTACGTGTTGACTTCAGCAATAAGGCCTTATTGTCAGTTTGTGGAAGCAACCAATAGCCTTGCTCATAGCATGTGTGGTTTTGGGGCTCCCATGGGATCCCTATGACCAACAACTAGGTCAAACGTAACCCATTCCTGTTACTGGAAGCTTCATTTGGTGATGAGGGATGCCAACTGGGGCTCTGTCTCCCTTAATATTTGGTCATTTCATTTAAATCACTTACACACACACACACACACACACACACACACACACACACACACACACACACACACATTATAGGAAGCTTCTACTGTGTTAGGTTTCCATACCATTCTTCATTTTATCTGTGCTTCCCTGAGTTCCAACCCTTGTCTCTCTCTTCCCTCATCCTTCCCATTTGGTCCTCCAATTCCAGTCCCTCCACCTGCCCATAGCTATCTATTTTATTCCCTTTCTAGGGAGACCCATCCATTCCCCTTAGTCCCTTACTTTCTCCCTAATTTCTGTGGTTATATGGATTGTAGCTTGCTTATCAATCACTTAACAGCTAATATCCATATGTAAGTGAACTCACACACTATTTGTCTTTCTCGGTCTGAGTTGTGTTACTGAGCTGTTTCTCACTCAGGATGATGATTTTTTTTCTAGTTCCATCCATTTATCTGCAAATTTCACAATTTTATTTTTCTAATGGCTGAGTAATATTCAATTGTATACACTTTCTTTATTCGTTCTTCTGTTGAGAGACATCTAAGTTGTTTCCAATTTCTGGCTCTTATGAATAGAGCAGCAGTGAGCATTGGTCGAGCAAGTATCTCTGTAATTGTGTGGTGTCCTTTAGGTCTATGCTCCAGACTTCTGTAACTGAGTCTTGAGGCAGATCAACTCCCATCTTACTGAGGAAGAGCCACACTGATTTCCACAGTGGCTGTACAAGTTTTTACTCCCAGCAGCAATGGATGAATATTTCTCTTACTCCACATCCTTGTCAGCATAAGCTATTTTTATTTTATGGATCTTGACCATTCTGATTGGTGTAAGATTAAATCTCCAGGTAGTTTTGGTTTGCATTTCCCTGATGATGAAGGACATTGAAAATTTAAGTGCTTTTCAGTCATTTGAATTTCCTCTTTTGAGAATTCTCTGTTGAGATCTGTACCCTATTTTTAAAATTGGGTTATTTGCTTTCTTGATGTCCCTTATTTTTCGTCCTTCATATATTTTGGATATTAGCCCTTTATCAGATATGTAGTTAGTAAAAGTATTTTCCCATTCTGTAGCCTGACACTTGGTCCAAATGACAGTGTCCTTTGCCATGCAGAAGTGTCTCAGTTTCATGAGCCCATTTATCTATTTATTTATTTTTATGCATTTTAGAGTAAACAGTTTTTACTTTATTTAATAACAACTTCTATTTAAAACATATTTTCTCTCCTCCACATTATACTTTTATTAATTATTTGGGAATTTCATACAATGCACCCCAGTCACACACATTTTCCATTGCTCCCAAGTCCACCTTCCCGCCCTTGTGCCCCCCCTCAAAAAAAAAAAACTCAACAAAACAAGCAAACTAGAAACCTACCCAGTCCAATTTGTGTTCCCCATATACTCATGGGCGCATGGTCAAACTCCCAGTGGCCACCTCCTTAAAGAAAACTGAGGCCCTACCCCCCCTGCCAGAGGCCCCCAGATGTCATCATCTTTATCACAATTTTAAGGACTCTCTTCAGTAGCTTCCTGTCTGCACAGTTTCTTCTGGAGGGTGGATGAGAAGGGAGGAGTTTGTCACATAAGCCATAAGTGTCTCCCATTCTCAGTTCTGTCTTTAGTTACGAATAGCAACTGCAAGAGAGACGTTTTTGCCCATAGCAGCCAGTGACATCTCAGATCACGGATATCCACCGGGTCCCCAGTGGCAGAATGAATCATGGACATCAACATGGTCTTTGGTGGCAGCCCATTAAACCATCTTCGAAAAGCACACAACTTGAGGTTTAAAAACAAAACTGTTTATAGACTTATGTTAGATGGAAAATAAATTCTAGAGGTCTTAAACAGAAAGAGAAAATTATAAGAAGTATATTATTTCTACTTTCCTTTCTTTGAAGATAGATTTTTCTCCCATAATATATCTTAATTATGATTTCTCCTCCCTGTTACTTCCTTACAACCTCCCCTCTGATTCAGATCCAGTCTTTTTCTGTCTCTCATTAGCAAACAAACAAGCCTCTGTGGGATAATAATAAAATAAAATAAAATAGAACAAAGACTAACACATTGGAATTGCAGAAAATAAATAAACAGAAGAAAAAGAGCTCAAGAGAAGGAACATAGACCCACTAGTTTGCAATTCAGAAGTTCCATAAAAACACTAACCTGGAAGATGTAGTATATATGCAAAGGGAAGTCCCATTTATTACATGTTCTTAATGCCTGTGCTGTTCAGAAAGACTTTTCCTATTCTAATGAGCTTAAGGCTATTCCGCGGCTCTTTCTTCTATTAGGTTCAGTTTATCTGGTTTTATGTTGAGGTCTTTAATCCATTTGGAGTTGAGTTTTGTGCAGGTTGATAAGTATGGATCTCTTTGCATTCTTCTACATGTAGCTGTCTACATTGACCAGCACAATTTGTTGAGGATGCTGTCTTTTTTTCCAGCGTGTTTTCTGGCTTCTTCATGCAAAAATAAATAAATAAATAAATAAATAAATAAATAAATAAATAAATAAAGAAGGAGTCCATAGGTGGATGGATTTATGTTTGGTCCTTCAATTCAATCCCATTGTTCAATGTGTCTGTTTCTGTGCCAATATCATGCTACGTTTATTATTATAGCTCTGTAGTACAACTTGAAATTGAGGGTGGTGATACCTCCAGTAGTTCTTTTATTATTCAGGATTGTTTTAGCTATCGTGTGTGTGTGTGTGTGTGTGTGTGTGTGTGTGTGTGTGTGTGTGTGTGTGTTTCCATAGCAAGTTGAAATATCTCCTTTAAAGTTTTGTGAAGAATCACGCTGGAACGTTGATGGGGATTGCTTTGAATCTGTAGACTGCTTTTGGTAGGATGGTCAATTTTACTCTATTAACTCTACAGATCCTTGAGCATGAGAGATCTTTCTATCTTCTGATACCTTCCTCAGTTTCATTCTTCAAAGACTTGAAATTTTTATCATATATGTCTTTCACTTGCCTAGTTAGAGTTACCCTCAGATATTTCATATTGTTTGAGGCTGTTGTAAAAGGTGTTGTTTCCCAGATGTCTTCCTCAGTCCATTGGTCATTTGTATATAAGACTGTAGTTAATTTTATATTCAGCTACTTTGCTGAAAGTGTTTATCAGCTGTAGGAGGTTCTCTGTGGAATATTTAGTGTCACTTATGTATACTATAATATCATCTACAAATAAAGACACTTTGATTTGTTCCTTGCCAATTTGTAACACTTTGATTTCCTTCAGTTGTCTTATTGCTTTAGCTAAGATTTCAAGTCCTATATTAAATAGCTGTGTAGAAAGTGGACAGCCTTGTCTTGTTCCTGATTTTGGAGGAATTGCTTTGAATTTTCATATCAGTTGATGTTGGCTGTGGGCTTGCTGTAAACTGCCTTTATTACATTGAAGTATGTCCCTTGTATTCCTAATCTCTCCAGACTTTTATCATGAAAGGGTATTGGATTTTGTCAAAGGCCTTTTCTGCATCAAATGAATGATCATGTGATTTTTGTCTTTCAGTTTGTTAGACACATTTATTGATTTACATATGTTGAACCATCCCTGCATTTCTGGGATAAAGCCTACTTGAACACTGTGGATTACATTTTTCATTGGTTATTGGATTCAGTTTGCAAGTATTTTATTGAGAATATTTGCATTTATGTACAAAATAGAAATTGATATATCCTTATGATTTTTTGAATTTCCTCTGTTTGCTGTTATGTCCCCTTTTCATCCCTAATTCTGTTAATTTGGGTCTTCTCTCTACCTTTTAGTTATTTTAACTAAGTGTCAATCTTATTGATTTTCTCAAAGAATCAATTCTTTGTTTCATTGATTCTTTATATTCTGTATGTTTGTTTGTTTCTATTTTATTGATTGATTCCTGAGTTTATTTCTTGCCATTGCTCTTTCTGGGTACAATTTCCTCTTGTTTTAGAGATTTTAAGTGTGCTGTGAAATTACTAGAATTCAATATCTTCTATAATTAAATGTAAGTAAGCATTTAGTTCTATGAACTTGTCTCTTAGAACACCTTCATTGAGTCCCATAAATTTGTGTATGTTTTGTTTTCTCCTTCATTTAATTCTAGCAAGTTTTCAATTTCTTTCCTACTTTCTGTCGACTCATTTTCATTCAGTTGCAAGTTGCTCAGTTTCCATGAGTTTTTAATCTTTTATGTTGTTTCTATTGGTTTTGATATCCAGCTTCATTCATGGTGGCTGGAAAGGATGTAGCCTGTTATTTTATTTTTTATGTTTTTGTATCTGTTGAGACTGGCTTTGCATCCAAGTTTGTGGTCAATTTTTCAGAAAATTCCATGAGCTACTGGGAAGAAGATCTATTCTTTTGTGTTTGGGTGAAATGTTTGGTAAATATTGCTTTGGTCTATTTGGTTTATGACATTAGTTAACTCCAATATTTCTCTGTTTAGTTTTTCTCTTGATGACCTCTGTATTTGTGAGAATGGGATTAGGGTTAAAGTTCTACTATCACTGTGTGAAGATTGATACATGATTTAAGATATAGTCGTGATTTTTTAATTTTTTTTTTATGATCTTGGGTGACTTTGTGTTTGGTGCATAGATATTAAGAACAGAAATATCCTCTTGGTGGATTTTTCCTTGATGAATATATAGTGTCCTTCCCTATCTCTTCTGATAGTTTTGGTTTGAAGTTAATTTTGACAAATATTAAAATGGCTACACTAGCTTTCTTCTTCTATCTGTTTCTTGGAATACTTTTTCCTTCCTTTTGCCTGAAGATGATGTTAAAGTGTGTTTCTTGGATGCAGTGGAGGATAGTTCCTGTTTTCAAATCAATCCTGTTCCTGTCTGTTTTTATTGGACCATTGGTGTTGAGAAATAATCAATGAACAGTGTTGGTTGTTTTCTCTAATCTTTGTTGTGCTAGTGTGGGTTTCTCCCACTTCTTTTGATTTGCTGCTCTGTTATTATTTATTCCTGTGTTTTCTTTGGTGTGTTTAGCCTCTTCGGGTTGAAATTTTCCTTCTAGTACTTTCTGTAGGGCTGGATTTGTATTGCTTAAATTCTTTTTTTCATGGAATGTCTTTCTTTGTCCATTGATTATGATTGAAAGTTTTGCTGGGTATAGTAGTCTATACTGACATCTGTATTCTCTTAGAGTTTGTAGAACACCTGTCTAGACCCTTCTGGCTGTTAGAGTCTCCATTGAGAAGTTGGGTTTTATTCTAATAAGTCTGCCTTTAAATGTTGCTTGGTCTTTTCCTCCTGTAGCTTTAAAAATTCTTTCTTCTTTCTGTACATTCAGTGTTCAGTATTTTGATTGTTATGTGCCAAGGGAACTTTCTTTTCTTGTCCAGTCTACTTGGTGTTCTGTATGCTTATTGTACCTTGATAGGAGCATCTCCTTCTTTAGGTTAGGTAACTTTTCTTCTATGATTATGATGAAAATATTTCATGTACCTTTGACCTGGGTTTCTTCTCCTTCCTCTGTTCCCATTATTCATAGATTTGGTCTTTTCATAGTGTCCCAGATTTCCTAGATTTTTTTTTTTTTTGCCAGCAGTTTTTTAGATGTAACATTATCATTGACTGAGGTGCATATTTCTTTTATTGTGTATTCATTGGCCCAGATTCTCTCTTCTCTTTCTTGAATTCTGTTGGTGAGGCTTTCCTCTGAGGTTCCTGTTTAATTTTTCATATCCAGATTTCCCTTGGTTTGTATTTTCTTTGTTGACTTGTTTTTTTCATCTCAGGTCTTGAACTGTTTTATTTATTTCCTTCCACTGTTTGTGTTCTCATAGATTTCTTTAAGGGATTTAGTAATTTCCTCTTTAAGGACCCTTAACTATTCATAAGGGCTGTTTTGAAGTCCTTGTCTTGTCCTTCAGCTATGGTGCATTCCTCAGGGCTTTCTGTGATAGGGTTTCTGGGCTCTAGTGGAGACATGTTGTCCAGGCTGTTATTGATTGTGTTTTTACACTGCCATCTAGGCCTCTGAGTTTAGGATGATTGTAATTCTAGGGGCTGATGTCTGGTCTTGTTTTTGTGGGGTGGATGTTTAGTTCCTCGGTTTCTGTTGCTCTCCCTGGTTCTTAGAAGAGTGTGGTTGCTGTGGGTTGCCTGGCAGGGAATGCTTCTGAGATCTTGTGAAGTGTGACCACCGGGGGTTCCAGTTAGAATCTTTGTTGTTGTTGGAAACTGACACTTAGGGACGCAGATTTGCTGGAAGGCAGGGGGTTCTTAGTAGATCTATGGAAGGGGGAAAACAAGGTATTCCACTGGGATCTGCTTAGTCCTCCGGGCTGGGAGCAGAGAGAGAGGAGAGGGCAAAGATGGTAGTTTGCTACAGAGCAGGGGATGAGACTGGCCAAATGGATTTGGAAGGAAGGAAGGAGAGTGGAAATCCTAAGACTGCCCTCCCACTTCCGTGTCCTATTGGATTCCCTCCCTGACTGGTAGAACAGGTGAGTTCCCAGTGTGTGCCTGTGGAGGTTGTAGGCTGATACGGATGGGGTGGTAAGGGAGGCTACAGGGAGAGATCTGAGTGATCTTCTAGAGACAGGGCAGAGAGGAAGGGGCGGCCACAGCAGGCAGTCTGCTGCAAAGCTCCCGATGACACTGAGGGCCTGGATTTGGAGGAGAGGAGGGAGAGTGAAGGACTGAAGCTTGTCTCCCTGGTCCCTTGACCTTTTGACCCTTTTTCGGGAACATTCTCTGTCGATGTGATTGAGACATCCTTTCAGGATTGATTGTGTGCTCACAGTGTGAATGTCCAATAAATATGCTTATTAGAGGTCATGCCCACTCAAGATGAATTTAATGTGCATGGCAAGCATGTAGCATTTAACTTGATGGCTGTTTACAGAAGACTTGTTGATCAGCGGCATTAGCCTTGAGGAAGAATTGGAGTTAAGGGCAGCGAGTGACTGTTTGTTATGTGGTCGTGGTTGGGTGGAGTCAGCGTCTGCTTAGAGACCTGTGCACTGCCCCCAATCACCTGTTTCCACACTGTGGAAACTTAGAAAACAGGTACCATTTCCTTTCCTCTTTCAGTCTCGGTGACATCCTTATTCTACCAAACACTTTTTTCCCCTCATTACAGAAGTGATACTCATGGATTACAGGGAGTTTGAAGAATTCAGAAAAGCTTGAAGAAGAAAGCAACAGATTGTTGACACAGAAAAAAAAAAAAAAAACATGGCTAACGTGAACAAAATATTGCAATTTTGGGTACCTCTCTCCTTTTCTGAGTCATATTCTTGTTGGAGGTGTTTATTTTATAATATAGCCTTGTATTCTAAAGAATCATGCAGACAGACTACTTGGTCCAAATCCTGCTTCTGATAGTTACTTGGAGCCAAATTTCTTAGATTTCCTGTCCCTTTGTTTCCTGATCTAAATAAATATGGAATGCCTAGTTTTATAGGGTTCTTAGAGTACATCAGTTGACATGTTGGATCTTTAAGACACTGAGCTGTTGTAACAGTCAGTTACTAGTTTTGCCATTATCATTGTGTAGACAGCTACCACTATCATTTCATAGGCGCAGGTATAAGTTGATCTGTCTACCCAACACTGTGTTCTAAGATAGGCTGCCCAGTGTCCATCCTTTCCAAGTTCACTAATGACCTTAAGCATTTGGGAAACAGTTACCACTCAGGGGTCCTAAAACACAGAAATGAATGATAGAGATTAGTGGGAGTTGCTAAGACAATTTTCTGTGGAAATGCATTTGTGCCTACATAGCTTCCGCTTACATTTCCCGGAAGGTGGCTCAGATGACTAGAACTCCATCAATCCCTCCTGTTTCATGAGACAAACTCAGTTTGTGGAGCAGAAATACTGAAGGACCTTACTTTCTAGATATCTGTAGAACACCATCCCAGCTGTAGGCTATGGACCTCTGTACTTCCTCGACATGCCAAGGAAATATGCCTGGATTACTTTAAACTACACCAGAATGTATTTTCTAACTGGTACAGCAAATGAATAGTAATCTATTGCATTTTTAGATATTTTTCCTATGATATTTTTAGATATTTTTTCCACTTTTTTTTTCTGACAAAAGACTCCCTTCCTTTTTATTTTTATTTTGGTTGTTTTGAGATAGTCTCAGTGAATAAGCTTGGCTATCTTGGTACTTGCCTCATTAGACCAGATTGGTCTCAAACTCATGGAAATCCTCCCGCTCAACCTCTCAATTGCTGGTGTGTACCACCATCCCTGACTGAAGATTTGTTCCTCCTTTTTAATTGTTTTCTGATTTTAAAGGTATTCAAAATTGAACGCCAGGCCCTGAGCATGCTCAGCAAACTCTCCACCACACCCCAGCTCTACTCTTCTGGTATATTCACAGTAAGTAAGACAAGGGCTGTAATATGAGGAATTTTCACAAAATTATTTGTGACTGTTACTGATTTCCGGAGCTGTTTTAGTTACCATCGTTTGCTTCTCAACCAGCACATTCTTTTGCCTTTAAGTTAGAGGTGGATTTTTCTAAGTCTGTTTATTACCGTGACGTTTAAGAGAGACTGTCATGAATGTAGAAGAGGGTGCTTTGTGATGAGTTTTTGTTGTTGTTTTTGTAGTAGTTTGTAAGTGGCCTTAACAAACCTTTGACCCTCTGAATTCTTTGACTGAGTCATTTTGCTAAAACACTAGCCTTCTCCTTCCCACTGGCTTCCCTAGTCAACCATGACTTTCACTCATGTATCCATTAGTACTTTGGTAGCGTGTACTTATACTTTTTTTTATATTAACTTTATTTTAATTTATATTTTTATATTTAGGCCTGGCCTTCTTCATAGACAGGGGTATAACTTCTCTGTATGTGTATGTATGTGTGTGTTTGAGTGTGTATGTGTGTGTGTGATGCAAGGTGGATGCCCACATGTGGACATGTGTACCAGGAAGCTGGGGGACAACTGTGGATGACATTCCTCATATTTCATCCATATTTCCCCTGAGCCAGGGTTTCTCACTGGCATGAAGCTTGCTGTGTAGGCTCTGTTGAGTAGCCAAGGTGGCTCAGGGATCCAGCCATCTCTGCCTCCTCAGGGCTGAGATTGCAAGCAAGTGCCACCCTGACTAAGTGGAGTCTAGGTATCAAAGGTCTTCATGCCTGCAGAGTTAGTACTTTACTGACTGAGCTCTTGCCTCAGCTTTGCTATAATTACATTGACATCCAGTCTTCACTTTGTCTTCTGTCTCTCATACACATGGACATAAACAGACCCATTCATTGTGACTTGGTGATAATCTGTTGGAGGCCGTTCTTTCCTTATTCAGAAAAACTATACATATACAGTAGTACTTAATCAAATCCCAGTGTGCTATATAGAGAAAATGCCTTCTGAGCTATTGTAGCAAAGCTTAGTGGTCTTGGCCATTGTTGGTTTAGCCTGTGTCAGAGAATGCTGGAGAAGTTCACTCATCAATAGAGACACTCACGAATGTCTCTGCCAGAAGTCTTCATTCTCCAGAAGTTCCTTGTGTTAAGTATGTCAAACATTGTTATCCATCAATAGGAAAGAATATGTCGATCATTTAATGTCTAAAGAGTTCTTTCAAAGGCTTCTCCTTTTAGACCAACAGCTCTTTGCTCAGCCATAGTATATTATTTCGAGACCATCAAGGTTATGCTAATACCTATGTCCTATGTGGACTGGCATCCTGTGCATGCCAGTGTTTTCAACCTAACACAAGTCAGGGTTGTCTGGGAAGAGGAAACTTTGACTGAGAAAATGACTCCATCAGATTGGCCTGTAGGGAAGCCTGTGGGGCATTTTCTCAATAATGACTGGTGTGGGAGGGCCCAGCCCACCGTGGGTGGTACCATCCCTGGGCTGGCGGTCAGGGCTTATGTAAGACAACAGGCTGAACAAGCCAGTAAAGCAACATTCCTTTGTGTTGTCTCTTTCAGTTCCTGTTTTCAGGTTTCTGCTCTGAGTTCCTGCTTCAACTTTCCTGATGATGATGACCTGTGACCTGTAAGCCAAATGAATCATTTCCTCTCCAGGTTGTTTTGGGTCATGGTCTTTATCACAGCCATAGGAAGCAACTAAGACGATCTTTGAATAAAAGGACTGTGAACAGAATACACAGGTGGTTAGCATCTTCTTTCGCCCTTCCTTTGTCCCCCACCCCTCAGAAAGAAAGACAATGAAGAAGGAAGGGAAGAGAGAGGAAGAGCCAGTGGGACCCGGGGTGGCTGTTTGGGAAACAGCATGATTTACTTAGGAAAATGTCCCAATACCTTCAGTGCTAGATACAGCTACTTATTAATATTTCAGCCTTGCTAGATATTGACAAATCTAACTCTCTTTTTAACTTTGATTTCTGAATCAATGTCTACCTTTCCAGTGAGGCTACTTTCACCTAAATAAACATTTTTATTCTTTCCTCTTAAGCTCATATTCGTCCCCCACTTTCTGTTTTTTGCCTGAGCACATGTAGTCATCAGTCTTTTATGTGTTAATTTACTACATGTAAAAGCTCCATTTTGATCCATGACTGATGTCCAAGCAATCAATCCTTGTTGATAGAATTAACCAATTTATTAATGAGGGAATGAATATAAGAAACAGTTTTTTTTTTAAAGTCAATCTTTTACTTTAAAACAACGAGGAAGAATCTCAGAATGCTTGAAGGGCTTTAAATTACTTGTTAAAAGGCATACTTGTTTTATGTGTATGGGTGTTTTGTCTGCATGTATGTGTGTGTACCATGTGCATGCCTGGAGCCCACAGAGGGTTACAGGTGGCTCTGAGCACTATTGGGTACTGAGAACCAAACCCAGGTCCTGTACAAAAAGTAGCCAGTGCTCTTAACCACTGAACCATCTTCCAACCTCAAGGATTTGCTTTTTTTTTTCAATTTCACTTATTGAATCTGGATAATCTCAACATCAATATTAATTGAGGTTGGAAAATAGTAGATTTGCTAGACTCTCGATACTAGGATTCAGATTTTGCTCTTTTGGTCTCCCTTTCCATGAAAGTGGAAGAATATTTAAACTTTTATAAAAAAAATAGCTACAGATTACATTTCTACCCCTTTCTCTCGTATTTTATTTCAGCTTGTTAAAATATTTTGTGTCTTAATTATTTTGTACTTTCATTTTTATTATGCAAAATTATTCAGAATAAAACATGCATATTCTAAAAAAAAAAGTAACATGCGGACAGTGTTGCAAAACTCCAGGTGGGAGCTGTGACTGTCATGTAAAAATGACATATGTAAAAGTTATAAAATACACAACCGAAGCGTTTGAAGGAGAAAGGTGTCACTGGGGGGAGACTCATTCTCAAAGTCCTAAGGAAAAAATGGGAAGCGATTCCACCTGTTCCTTCTAGAGGCTCTCATTGCATTGCCATGTTTAGTGGCAATTTGTGTGCTGTATTACAAACAATTTAAATAAATAAAAAAAAAGACAAGCTCTTGCCTTCTGGAAAATAGACCAGTCAGAAAAAACGAGGCACAGTTGTAGAGTTAAATATGTGCATTGAGTTGTTCGGACCAGTTAAATGACACTCGGGAAGGCACACTCGGGAACTGGAGCCATACTTCTTTTGATTTATTTGCATGATTATATGTAAAAATTTCAGAATGTGTTCATCTAGACCCTCAGCCCTAGGAAGCAGGGAAGCAGAAATCAGAGTGAGGGGCTTGGTCCGGTAAGGCCCCTAAGAAGCAATGCCTGCCTACTCCCACCTAGGAACGTAACTAACAGCACATCTTGAGCAGCTTGGCCCACAAAGGCCCCAGAGTAAGAGGCAAGTAGCCCTGTTCTCCTGGAAAGCAGCTGAGTGAAACGGTCCACTGAAGTCCCTGAGAATCAACTGGGTGGCCCTGCATACCTGCACTCTAAGAAATAGCTGAACAGCACATAGCCAAGAGGGTCATCTAATTGAGCTCTCTGGAACAGACGCTCTGGCCCATCCTGACCCTGAAGTATGAAGAAGCTGAGACGATCTCTGACCTGCTTGGTCTCAGAGCCTCCACCAAGTCACAAGTGCTATCTTCGGGCACTAACGTGTCCTGTCTCAGCCTACAGTGTGCTCATCCTCCATGTGGCCCAGACACCTAACAGACACATGCCTTACTACCGTGCACACTGCACCATAACCACACGATGCCTCCCAGACATCCATGATCCACAGAAACCAATGTGTCCCAGTATTGCATCTACATGCACCATGATCAAAACTGCTTGCAAATTCACCCTGATTAGGGTCAAATCTGCCTCCTTTATGACTTGTGTGATGTCATCAACTGAATAAACACTCACAGTATGGTTTTCTAGAAACATAAAAAAGGTTCAATGGAAAAATAAAAGGTATAAACAATTCCGTGAAATAATTACCAAAAAGGTTTTGAATCTTGGGAAAGGCATGAACATGCAGACCCAGGAAGCTCTAAGGATCCCTAATAGACTGGACCCCAAAGGATTCTTTTCTTGGCATATTACAGTCAAACTGTTGTAAGCAGGAGACTAATGGGAGTTTGAAAACGGCAAATGAAAATTGTCATATCACTTACAGGGGAATCCCTGTCAGACTGGTTCTAAATCAGTAGAAATGTTATAAGTCAGGAGCGAGTAGGATGGCATTTCAAAGTCTTGGAAGAAAGAAAACAGTAAAGAATACTGTATCCCTGAAGCAAAAACAACGTTTATCGTCATCAGACCAGCCAGCCCTGTGAGAGATGCTCCAGGGTGGCCCTTATGCTAGAAGCACAAGGATGGAAACACACGGAAATCCAGCACTCAAGTAGGGCACACATGTAAAAGAGAAAACGAAGAAAATCAAATCAAGAAAATATATCCACCAAGTCACAAAGAAAAGTCGCAGGAGAAAGGAAGAACAAAAACCCAGCAAAGCAGATTGACTTGCTCATTTGAAAGACAGACCAGCTGAAGGGATTAAAAATAAAAACAGAACTGCTCCAAAGCCAGGGCAGTCCAGATCTAGTGCCAAGGATCCCTGTCTCTGAGGAACCCACTTCAGCGGTAAAGGCACACACAGACTGGGAGGGAGTGGGTGGGAAGAGATAGATTATGAAAATAGGGACCTTACCTAAACAGAGGCAGTTATGCTCATATTTGACAAAACATACTGTAAATGAAAAAAAGGAAGATAAAGAAGGCCATTATATAGTAAAAAAAGGGACTGATTTTAAAAGATGCAAAATTAACAGCAAAAACATATTCATTCAACGCTCGAGAGCCCAAGGATATCAATTAACACTATAAGCCTATAGTTGATGACGTCATCCTCTTGATTTCTTTGTTGTGGTGCTGGGGACCCCAGTCTCTTGTACGATAGTCATGTGCTGTGTTACTGAGTCACACACCAACTTTAAAAATTCTCAGCCTAAACAGAAAGACAGACTCTAAGAAAACAACAGCTAGGGAATTCAACACCCCACTTTCATCATCATATTAATAAAGAAACACTGGACAGAAAAATATTAACAAAAAAACTTTGGTACAAAGAGTCTTAACAGATATTTATAGACCATTTCATCCAACATGTAAACACATGGTATAATCTCTAAGATAGACTATATGTTAGTCCACAAAATAGGTCTCAGCAAATTTAAAAAAAAAAAGAAATTATGGCATTAACTTTTCCTGAGCAAAATGGAAGAAGCGTAGATCTCAATGGCACAATTAACATTAGCGTTGTACAAATAAACATGGGAGTCAATCGGTATTATCTTGAGTTGGATCAGTAAAAGAATTGAACAGAAAACCCAACTACACAACTTAAAATATTAGCAAAGAAAGAACAAACTGAACCCCAAATTAGTAGAAAGGGAGAAATGACAGAGATGAGATGAGAACATAGATGAATACTGGAAATAAACCAAACAATAAACAAAATTGATTAACTTTCAGTTAGACTAGTGGAAGTGGGGGCGGGGACTCAAATAAATCAAATCAGAGAGGAAAACGGAGACAGTAGGAATGATGCCACAAAACCACAGAGGACATTAGGGACCATCTCAGTACATCAAAAATCAGAGACCCTAGAGGACATGGATACATTTGGTGGACATACATAACCTAACAAAATTGGACACGAGAACACAGATAACCGAACAGGCTGATAGGAAGTCACATTGGATTAATAATATAGAAAAGTCTTCAAGCAAAGCAAAGTCCAGGCTTCACTGCTGAATTTTACTGTATTTCAAGCACTAATGGCAGTTCTACTCAAACTCTTCAAAGTGTTAAAAGGGAGAGAGCTTTTTCTCACTTACTCTCTGAGCCCAGCATTGTCCTCATACCCAAACCAGAAAAGGACATAAGAGCAAAGAAAGCTGTAGACCATTATACCTGATAAGGATAGTTCAAAATATCCAAATCAGCAATCTTAACACATCACATTAATGTAATGAAGAACAAAAATCATACAGTATTCTCAATTGATGCAGAACATGTATTAGATAAAACCATAAAAATTAGATATAGAAAAATACATTTTAATACAATAAATGCTACATATAAAATACCCACAGTCTATATCATATTGAATGCAGAAAAATTTTCTCTAAAGTCATAAACAAGACAAATATGTTTGTTTTCATTTAGGATTTCTTAGCCACCATAACAAGAGAAAAAGAAAGAATATGAAAATATCAACAGAGAAAGCTAGATTACCCATAATTCCAGATGGCATGTTATGGATAGAAAAACCTAAGATTCTACCAAAACTGTCAGAACCATTAGGACAGTGAATTCAGTAAAGTCAAAAGTTACAAGATCAAAATACAAAATTTAATATCTTTTTGAAATTCACTAATGAAATAGATGAGAAATAAAGAAACAATTCCATCCACAAAAAAGATACAAATACAAAGTCCAGGAGTAGTTACCCAAGAAAGTAAATTATCTATTTAATAAAGATCATAAAGTATCAGTGAAAAACTGAAGATATTAAAATAAAATGAGTAGACATCCTATGTTCATGAACTGGAAAAATTAATATTGTTAAAATGTCCCTACTATATAAAGCTACCTACAGATTTTATGAAGTTTTACTCAAGATTCTAATGACTTTTTAAAAATAGAAATTGAAAAAAAAAATCTTCAGAAATTTGTGTTGAAGCACAAAAATCCTGAGATAGCTGAGGCCATCTTGAGCAATTACAATATATGAAAAATATTAATAACCCAGACAGCACAGTTCCCGCTCAAAAATAGACAGTAGGCGAATGGGACAACCTGGAGAACCCAGAGATAAGTGCAAAACTGATTTTTTTTTACAAGGGTGCTAAGAATGCACACTTTGGAAAGGGTGGTTTTTTTTTTTTTTCAGTAAAAGATGTTCTAGAAGAAGTGCATATCCACGTGCATCAGAAGGAAGTACATTCTGTCCACACTCACATCAAAATGACTCCAAGGCTTACATGTGTGGCTCCAAACAATTTTGCTACTAAAAGAAAACATAGCTGAAATTCGGACAGAGATTCAAGATGGCGGAGACAAGCAGACGCAGGGAGGCCTGTGGCAGCGGCCCGCAGAGGTAGACGGGCCCGGCGGCAGCGACTGACAGGGACATTTAGGCCCGGTGGCAGCTGGCGGAGACATTCAGGCCCAGCGGCGGTCCACAGAGGTGGACAGGCCCTGTTGCGGAAATAAGCAGACAGAGGTGGACAGGCCCGGCGGCGGCCGACAGAGACATTCAGGCCTGGCGGTGGCCCACAAAAGTAGACAGGCCACACGGCGTTGATAGGCAGACGCAGGGCAGGTCGGTGACCCGCGGAGGTGGATGGGCCGGTGGCAGCAGCCAACAGGGACATACAGGCCCGGCGGCAGAGACAAGTGGACGCAGGTGGGCCTGTGGCGGCAGGCCACAGGGGGGACAGGCCCGGGGACAGAGAGGGGCGGACGCAGCTTGGAACAGGGACGCCCCTAGCCCCAACCCCTGGGGAAGAGGCTATCTCCGTGGGTTGGAACCAGGGTGAGTCTGAGCACTCCGTCTGGGGACAACCCAGGGCCCAACTGCTGATCCTGTGAAACCCAACAACTTGGAGGTGTTGGTGAGACTACCCTGTTCAGCTGAAACCCATCTGGGAGAGGATTCAGATGCCTACAGTTTGAAGTCTGAAGAAACAAGATCAGCTGAGGATTTGACAAATGAACAAAACGTGACCTGGGAACACAGAAGAAGGCACTACCCAGCCACCAAACCAGATCACCAGAATCATAAGTATATACTTCACCGACTGAAATCAGCTGTCCCTGAAGAAACAGCCCAATAGCACCAATTTAACCAAGAACCCCTACTAAACCAAGACTAAAAATTAGAACAAGAGAGGCACTCTCAGGCACAGACACCACCTGCACCGCACAGAGGAAAAGATGAGTAGACACCAGTGCAAAAATACAGGCAACAACATAAAGACCTATATGGCAACATCAGAACCTAGTGATTCTACACCTGCAAGACCTAAACATACCATGACAGAAGAAACAGAAGAAATCAACCCTAAAAATGACTTTAAGAAGATGATAGAGGCCCTTAAAGAAGAAATAAAACATTCCCTCAATGAGGAAATAAAAACTTTCCTTAAAGAGGAAATGAAAAACTACCTTAAAGAGGAAATAAAAACTTGCCTTAAAGAGGAAATGAAAAACTCTCTTAAAGAGGAAATAAAAACTTCCCTTAAAGAGGAAATGAAAAACTCCATTAAAGAGGAAATAAAAAACTCCCTTAAAGAAATGGAAGAAAAAATGAACAAAAAATGGGAAGAAATCAAATCAAGCCAAAAAAAAAAAAAAGCAATTAAACAGATGAAAGAAACATTCCAAGATCTGAAAAATGAATTTGAGACAATAAAGAAAACACATGCTGAGGGAATGCTGGAAATAGAAATCCTGACAAAACGAACAGGAACTACAGAAACAAGCATAACCAACCGATTGCAAGAGATGGAACAGAGAATCTCTGACACTGAAGACACGATAGAGAAAATAGATTCGTCAGTCAAAGAAAACACTAAAGACAAAAAAGTCGTAACACAAAATGTCCAGGAAATTTGGGACACCATGAAAAGACCAAACCTAAGAATAATAGGGATAGAAGAAGGAGAAGAATACCAACTCAAAGGCACAGAAAATATATTCAACAAAATCATAGAAGAAAACTTTCCTAACCTAAAGAAAGAAATACCTATGAAGATACAAGAAGCTTACAGAACACCGAATAGGCTGGATCCAAAAAAAAGTCCCCTCGCCACATAATAATCAAAACACTAAACACACAGAACAAAGAAAAAATATTAAGAGCCGCAAAGGAAAAAGACCAAGTAACATATAAAGGTAAACCCATCAGAATAACACCAGACTACTCAATAGAGACTATGAAAGCTAGAAGATCATGGACAAATCTCATGCAGACACTAAGAGACCACGGATGCCAACCCAGACTATTATACCCAGCAAAACTCTTAATCACCATAGGCGGAGTAAACAAAATATTCCAGGATAAAACCAGATTTAATCAATACCTGTCTACAAACCCAGCCCTACAGAAAGCACTAGAAGGGAAAATTCAACCCAAAGAAGCTAAACACATCCATGAAAAATCAAGTAGTAGATAATCCCACATCAACATACGCCACAGAAGGACAACACAACACAACCACAAAAATAACAGGAATTAACAATCACTGGTCATTAATATCCATCAATATCAATAGTCTCAACTCACCTATACCTGGCGATCTCTGAGCAGGCTTCAGATTTTGACAGTTGATGAAAGATACGACAAGCATTAATGTGTGGGTGAAAAGCTTGGTGAAATTCTGAGTGAAGTTTTAGTTAAAGTTGGTTGAACTTGGGATTGACTGGGAGGCCAAAGATTTAAAAAGCAGAAGATTCTCTCAAGACACAAGTTGTGTGATAATAGTGTGTTTTGTTTGTGTGAATGACAATTTGTAACTGTTGAATTCTAGGCTTCGACAATCATTGTCAGTGCAGATCAAGCTGTAAGTATTTATGTTTTAAAACTTAAATTATAAAGCTAGTTACGTCTTTCTAACAACTAGTTTTAATGTTTATGAGCATATTTTACCTACATTACCTTTTCAGGATGTTGAGAAAGATGCATCACAAGCACAGGCTGGAGGCTGGGGGCTAGATGGTTTTGAGGAAGAGGTCTTGGTGGACTCTTTCATAGAGCAAAGGGAAGCAATGCCTTCTGGGAAATGAGCTAAGTTTTAATCTAGTTTTTAACATTAGAAGTCAAAAACAAAAATATTAAGGAAAGGAAAACCTAATTGATCTTTGAAGTATTGTTATGTGGAATTGAGTGGGACTTTTGAGGCCTTTCTTCCAGAAAACAAGGACTTGGTTGTCAGGCCTATATTAGGCCTAAACCTTGGTGCCATGTAGTTGTACTTAAATCATTTCAATGGAAAGTGTCTTAGTGATTGGAACTTCTAGTGCAGTTTGGAGTTCTTCCATTTGAAAAATGTGATATTTGCATGGGATTGTTTGAATCTTGTTTTCTAGTCCCTCCCCATCACCACCCTCATAGTCTGAAGGTAGATTTTTCTCTTGATAAAGGAACAAAAAAAGTGAACATCTTGTTTGTAAATAGGTATCTAGTAACTAGTGGTAAACTTGAAATGGTAGAATTCTTTAAAGCCTAATTCTAGGTAGCCTTAAGAAAATGTATCTTAATTATTTTTGAACCTGTATTCACCTTGTTTTTTTCCAAATATCTTAAGTTATATTTTCTTTTTCAGAGCTGCTTCTTATTTGGGGCTACTTTTTTTTTTTTAATTTGAGGCGTAATTCATAAAAGGGTATATTGTTTTGATGAGACTTTTTACAACTGTGGCTGGATGTCTTTCTTTAGTCTTCCAAGAAGGGCCATTTTACTTTTTTAGAGTTACTTTTTAAAGTCATGAGATCAACAACTTGGACTACTATGCATGTAAGTGCTAATGCAAATTAAAGCCCAAGTTGACCTCCAGCAGCAGTTCATTCTATGTTGACAGTGAGAGAACACTTTGCCTGTTAGGATACTGTTACTCATGGACTGAAATGCTGAAGAAACCCCTCCCCTATTTTTTTTTTGCAAAAATCAAGGTATATTCTAGGGTTTCCTGGTTGACCTCAACAGATAAACTGAGATGATAGTCTTAGTTCAGAAATGATCTGAATGTAGATTTACAGTCTACATGTACAGCTGGCTAAGTGAGATCACTTTCACAGTTCTGCATGTATCCCATCGGCTCCCCATTAGTCACTGAACTCTTAAAACTGGTATTGTAACATTATCACAATGTTTTGCGCCAATTTTATAAACTTCACAGTGCAATATGTGTTCCTTTTCTGAGGCAAACCAAAGGTATATTTCTCAAGGTTCTGCTGCTATCAGCAGCATTGATGGAGGATTTTTTATACATTTGTAATAGATAGAAATAAACCAGAAAAAAAAAGAAGAAAAAAAAAGTGGTGGAGGAAAAGGTGAACACTGTAAGAATACTCAAAAGGGCTGAGAGTTGCAAACGCCAAGAATGGCTTTGCATAGTAAATGGAATAGAACAGCTCTGAACTATAGCTTACTTTTCCTGGTTTGGTCTGACAGGATGATTGAATGCTTTTGTACAAAAATCAGAGCCTTAAAAACAAGGATTTGGTGAGAATGTAAAATGGTGTGCCACTTTGGCAAAACAGTTTGGTGGTTGGTCAAAATGCAAAACATTGTTACTCTGTTACTCAACAGTTCTACCCTTAGGAATATATCCTCAAACTACTGAAAATATGCACCTATTAAACATGTATATGAAGGTTTACAGCAGTGTGTTGCTAATAGTAAAAAAGTTAAAACAACTCAAATAGCTATCAAATAATGGAGAGAAATAAAATGTGGCTTATTCATACAATAGAATATTATTAAGACATAAAAATGAATGAGAAACTGACAGATTAAATGACTTTGGTGAACCTTCATAATTTCATTTGTAGATCTTTCCATTTCTAATTTATAAATACATTTGGGGTTATAAATTATAAATGTACTGCCTTCTGTCAACATTGTATACTTCTATTTGATGATTTCTGTGTCAAACATTATATGGAAATGTTTCCAAGTATTTTCTGTATTAACTGTGAATGAATAGAACAAAATAAATTGCCTGTGATGGAAAAAAAAAAAAAGAAAAAGAAAGAAAACATAGCTGAAATTCTTTAGGACATTGGTCAGGGCAAATATTCTTTATATGACCCTGAAACAGGTAAGACAAGAGAAAAGTGTCTACCTCAAGCTCAAAAGCTCCAACACAGCAAAGGGAATAGTGGACAAGGGCGGGGGAGGGGGGCGAGGAGTGGGGTGTGATACTTGGGAAGTGTTAAGGAAAAGGAAGAGGATGGTGCACACAGGGTGTTAGCCGGGAACACGTTCTCGTGGACTGTAGCAAGGAGGATCCCTGCGTTTGGCAACAAATTTCTTGAAAGAGCTAACAGAGGTTATTTTTAAATGTTTTTAATACAAAGAAAATGACTTGTCAAGGTGAGAGATGTCAATTATCTTGATCTGATCCTTACAAGATATAGAAATAGTGAAACATCACCCTACACACACACACACACACACACACACACACACACACACACGCCATTTGTCAACTGAAAGTATTTTTATAATAAAGTTTATTTACAGTAAACTAAACATTTTACAAATTCCAATTATGCAATGTAATGAGATTTGATAAATGCCGTGTATGACACCCTAATCCACATCCCGGGACTCTGACACTTCCCTCACATCCTTTACAGATACAACCCCTTTTATAAATTTTACAACTATTAATTAGTTTTGCCTCATGTTGATCTTATTTTCTAAAAAGATACAAATCTCTACAGTCTTTTAATTCAAATGTTTAACTGGAAACTCGGTGAGAAATTCATTGTGTATATTGCCACTACTTTGCTTTTCCCTGGACTGAAAGAGTGGGAGGGCCTAGCTTTGCAGCCATAAGCTGCACAGCAAATTCCGTTTTACAGACCTACCTGTCAAAAAGCACTTGGAAAGCGCTGCCCAAGGGGGAGACAAGGAAGTTGTAAATGACAGGCATGTGGGGCACTACCAAGTCCCATCCTTCCATTTTCCCAGCAAAATCTTCAAGTTCATCAAATTCTTTATGTGCTGTGATAACTCTTTAGCGTTGGCCACTCAGGTTTGATGGATTTCTCTGTTTTGAACTTCTTTTCTCTTACAGAGCTCATCAAAATTCTGGGATTTTAAAGAGTTATTTAATGCCCAAAACAACATAGACATTCCTGGCACCCATCTCCCTCTCCAAAAGAAAGTGGGAAGGCGCTCCTTTCTGGAAGAAGCTCCCATCAGTTCAGAATCCGGAAGGCTTGGCTCAGTCTCTCGGGCGCATCCTTTTGTGGGCCCCACTGTGGTAGCAGTGATGGTGCCCCAAAACAGTCAGGGTCCCGAGGTGCACAGAGCTCCACAAGGCCAGTCTCATAGAAATGTTATTTTTCCTCAGAAACATATTTGTCCTTGAGAAAAAGCAAGTACAGAGCAAAATCTTGGGGAAGGTTGAAAACAGGTAGAATGGAAAATATTCTTATTGATTTTTATAACTGTCTTTGGCAGGGCCTGTGTGCTGGCTTATCCAATGTAAGCATCCAGGGATTTTCTTTTCCATTGCTAGGATAGTATAGTTGAGTTTCTCTCAGTAAACATTTGCTTTAGGGAAGCATAAAAGGTCAGTTTTGGCCAACTGCATCAACCCTTCGCCTACCATCTGTAAAAAATTTAGACATTGCCTTTTTGTATGACCCTTTAAAAATACACAAGACCTAATTCTATCCTTTTCTCACATAAAACTCCCATTGGGCTTTAGTGGGAACATTTTTCAAGTTAAGTTCAGAGGAATGAGGACGTTTTACAATGGCCTCTTGTGAGAACTTCCCTGGGCACAACTTGTCTAACTCCTGAGGGAGTTTTATGATCTTTGAAACGTCCACATCAACCCCACACTGTGAAGCCTTTGGACTTCTTGACTGTATGAAGATAGACCCACCTTGTGGTAACGTTCAAGCACAATGTTTGGGGGGGGGGGAAGAGAAGGTACCCACTTAGCACCCATCATGTGTCCATCATCCTGTCTGTTCCCAGAGCTCACTCTGAAACAGCATGTAGCATCCATACTTAGCTAGGTCAGACACTGCCCTACAAGCATCAGAAATATGATTCCAGCCAACCCTGTGTGTTGGGCATTGCCATCCTGGAGTCACCGTAAGGAAGGTGAGACCGGAGTGGCTGAAGGTACACCGAGGCTCTCACAAAAGAGCCAATACGATTCAGACCATCTGCGATGCCTGACCATGGTTTTCAATTTGACATGCTTGAGAAGATGGACCCTCAGTTGACAAATTACTCCTTCAGATTGGCCTGTGAGCATATCCGTAAAGCATTTTATTGATTTGCTACTTAATGTAGGTGGGGTCATCTTTAGGCAGGTGGGCCAGGTTATATGCGAAAGGAAGTTCTCCAAGCCTGGTAGCAGGCCAGAAGTCAGCATCCCTCCAGGCTTTCTGCTTTAGGCTTCTGCCTTGGTTTCCCTTGAGGATGGACGGTAAAGCACAAGATGTAACAAACACTTGCCTCACCAAATTTCTTCTGGTCTTGTTACTTGTCACAGCAATGGACAGTGAACTAAGAGACCTTTGGTTCCTTCAAAGTCATTGCAGCTACCTGCCGCCCACTTTGCATGGCTCTCTAATACTCCTGTCCTTGCCCGCCTTGAAGTGAAGGTAGAAGGGGCCCCTGCTCCTCTCCCTGCCTCTTTGGAAGGAGCCTGACCACAGGGAACTAGGGCTTCTGCTTTGTTCATCTTTGTCTGGCCAGAGTAGGGTCCACAGCAGTTCAATAAATAAATTTGACATTCGAAACGTACTCCTTTTGGTAATTATGAAACTTAAATCTTGTTGTTATGAAAAACTGGACAATAGAGAAGAGTGTGTCTTCCTCCAAACTCATTATCTCAACTTAATGTATGCTTGAGACATGGTTCAATTCTCCCAAATTAAAAAAAAATCATAATCTTGCTGTGCATCTGCTTGTATAACAATGAGCTTGCCACGGGTTACTTGAGCTTGGTGTTTATTAAGCACCATTAGTGCAGGCCGGCTAAGACTTCTAGCCCTCACAGAGCTGGCAAGGAAAGAGGAGAAGCTCACACTTCACCTCCATGTGAGCTCTATAGGAGCTTCTGAAGACACGCTGAATCTCCCCGTCAGTCCAGGGGATACTGCTAAATGACCTCCTTACTTCCAGGATCAGAATGATGGAGAGGAAACCGACAGAAACAGCTGTGATGTGCTCACCAGTTATTTAAGGACTGTGGTTTAAAGCAGTTTATTGGTAAAAGCAAATAGGAAGTTTGCACTATCCTTGTGGTGGTATTGTGTTCCCCAAAATATTGTACGCCCTAATAAACTTACCTAAGGTCAGAGAACAGGACAGCCACAATATTAAACATAGAGGATAGGCAGTGGTAGCACACGCCTTTAATCCCAGCATTCCAGAGGCAGAAATCCCTCTGGATTTCTGTGAGTTCAAGGCCACATTGGAAACAGCCAGGCATGGTTACACATGCCTTTAATCCAAGAAGTGAGCCTTTAATCCCAGGGAGTGATAGCAAAAAGCAGAAAGATATATAAGGTGTGGAGGCAAGAAACTAGAAGTTTTTGGCTTATTAAGCTTTTAGGCTTTTGAGCAGCACAGTCCAGCTGAGAGGCATCCAGTCTGAGGAAACAGGATCAGCTGAGGAATTGGTGAGGTGAGGTAGCTGTGGCTTGTTCTGCTTCTCTGATCTTCCAGCATTCACCACAATAACTGGCCTTAGGTTTTATTTTCATGAATAAGAACTTTTAAGATTCATGCTACATATCCTCTAATTGTTCCCTAGTCTGTCTACTACAAAGGAAGATAGATGATAGATAGATAGATAGATAGATAGATAGATAGATAGATAGATAGATAGATAGACAGACAGATATGTTGAGAAGCTTTGGATCATTATGCATCAAAGAATGAATGTGGGCAGGAACTGAGTGTCCAAAGAGGCCGAAACAGGCTCTTCCCTTGTAGAGGTTGTGATCGATTGGAGGAAAGATGCTATTAGAAATCACTTGCGCTTCTTACACAACAGAAGAACGAACATCATGAATTCTCTTTTTATTTTGGTATCTGTCATATATACAGTTTTCATATGCGTGAAACTTAAGGAACAATAAGTATTTATTTCACCCTTTGGGACATTTATATAAAAGATTTTACTAATACATTTAAAGCTCTTTGGTTCTTACCCTTACACTGTCCTGAATGTTGATAAATGTCACCTTTGCTGTTTATATTGCCTTTATCATATATATGTCTACCCCTACACAATATAGTGTGGTGGTATTGTGTTCCCCAAAATATTGTGTACCTTAATAAACTTATCTGGGGTCAGAGAACAGAACAGCCACTAGTTAGGCAGTGATAGCACACACCTTTAATCCTAGCATTCCAGAGGCAGAAATCCATCTGGGATCTCTGTGAGTTCAAGGCCACAATGGAAACAGCCAGGCATGGTAACTCACACCTTTAATCCCAGGAAGCAAGCCTTTAATCCTAGGGAGTGATGGTAGAAAGCAGAAAGGTATATAAGGCATGAGGATCAGAAACTAGAAGCATTTGGCTGGTTAAGCATTTGGCCTGGTTAAGCTTTTAGGCTTTGGAGCAGCAGTTCAGCTGAGACCCATTCTGGATGAGGACTCAGAAGCCTCCAGTCTGAGGAGACAAGACCAGCTGAGGATCTGGTGAGGTGAAGTAGCTGTGGCTTGTTCTGTATCTCTGATCTTCCAGCTTCACCCCAATACCTGGCTCACAGGTTTGATTTTATTAATAAGAACTTTTAAGATTCCTTCTACAATATAGTCTGTCTGCAATTCATTGGACTTTAATATGAAGATTTGTAATCTTAATAAAATATCAAAAGATTTTAGCCAAAAAGTTACATATTAATGTCTATGTAATTAGAGCACAAACATATGTGAGACAGGGAGGGTCATGTTTTTCCATTAATCCATTAGGATTCCTCACTCCTATGCAAATACCAAAGAAGTGTGAAAAATAAGCCTTTTATTCAGTGCAAGTGGTCAAATTGAAAGAGCCATACACAGCCATGCGATTTTCTTCTCTAAACTTCTATCTTTCTATGCAGAATCTCTGGGTTCAGTACAGCAGTAGTCGTTTGGCTTCTCAAACCACAACCAAGTAATTCCTGACCCTCCTCTTGGTCTCTCACCCTGCTGTTCCTTCCTACACATCTCTCCTCTGCATTCTGTCAGAGTCATCTCCTCCTGCCTGCAGTGGCCTTGCTTTAGGGCCTTGCCGTAGCCAGTCCACTGTCCACTTTCTCTCCCAGAGCCCATCCTCTGCCTGACCACGACGGTGATTGATGTAGAATGAGAAATCCGATCACATTCTTACTCACGCTAGCCTTCCCAAAGCTTCCCGTCTCGTTCAGTGTGAAGTCTAAACTTGACGAGAGGAGAGCAAGAAAGACACAAAGCTCCATGTGGCCGACATTGACTGTGCCTCTGCATTTGCCTGGGACACTTTGTGTCCGCCGCCTCAATCATACCGCTCCGTTTTCGTGACATGGACACCAGCCTTTTCCTCTTGGAGAGCACTGAGTTAGGCCTTTGGACGATCTTGTTGTTCTGGCCTTCATCCGAATCTCAGTTTTAGAACATGCTCCCTCTGCCGTGATCTCCCGTCCACATTCTCCCGTGTGAGGCCGTTCATGTTATTTTCTGTCCAGCACTATTGCTAGCTGACATCATTCCCACCATCTTGTTGTTCGTTACATTTGTTTTTTCCTCTCTTTAGGGTTCAGGCTTCACATGAACCTGTCTTTCTTGTTTGGTACCATGTTCCTGGCATCTCTTTCAGTACATGACATTTAGGTTTTAACTATGATTTTGGGAAGTAAGTGAATAAAGACAGAGAAAAACAAAAATGAATTTTGTTCTCTGGATTAAAGAGCCGTATGCTATTTAGTGTAAATGCTCTCAGCCTGAACAAAGGTTTGAGCCTAGGCAGCCATTGCAGCCTAGTTATAAGAATTAACAATGGTAAGCATTTAGAGAGGACTGACTACCTCCAAGGCACTCCCCCACATCCATTCCATCCATTAGCACACGAGGGAGGTACTATTAATCCAAACATAAACTGTAAGAAAATTGCGGCCCCTGAAAGTCAGTGGCAGTAGAGCCGGATTTTGAATTAGGCAGCCTACGTAGAAAGTCAGGAGGCTCAGCCACTGGTCCGTCTCCATAGATCTCTAACCATACAGTCATGCTTTCCTAAGATCTGGCCTATTGGCCAAACCACAGAATGGTAGTGTACCTTGATGTTTTTTTATCCCCTTAAAAAATGCAAGAAAGATAACAATCAGGTAAATACAAGAACAATTACACATTACTTGTGGCATGTAAATGTAATAACAATGTAAAGAGGGCAAACATGCATTTTCTTACTCTTAAAAGAGCCTTGAGCATGAAGCAATGCGTGTATTGATTAGCAACAAGTGGACTCTTTGGTACACATCCAGTCACACTCAGTCTGGATTAGGCCTTGACTGTCTTTCTTCCTGAGCTTGCAGCTTTTAGGAAGGACATCTGGAAGCAGTTTGGATCTTACTTTAGAGTCTGTCGTGCCAGCCCGTGTCTGGCCTAAGGGGACAAGGGGACAAAAAGGAAGAGAAAAGGAACTGTGACTTTCAGAAATTACAGAAAGACTGGGTAGAAGCTCATATGCAAAACCCGGTACTGCCAAAACCCAGGGAGGGAAGTGAGAGACCACAGCAGAGCTTGAGTCAATCCACCAGGAGGCTCGTCAGGACCCACTGGTCCACCAGGTCTACTGAGGCGAGCTACCATACCAGGAATCGCACAGCTCTTGTGTAAGCCAACTATGTCTTACATGCATGAATGGTGAGGTGATGATCTATTGAGCATCTTCCCATCAGAACGGGACGTGACCTCACATCCTCTCTAAGAATATTACCTTTGTGGACCTGTTTCATACTCTCCTATGGCTCAGAAAAATGAGTACAGAATTCTAACTATGGAACTAATAGGAATAGAGTGACTGGAAGTCTGTATGTTGGGAAACACTTGAGATTCTCTGTCCCTGTGGTCAAATGTAGACTATGTGTCAAATGAATGGGAAAGATGAACTAAGATGTTCTGGGACTCCAGAATCATGTTACTGTAGAGTGTACCCAGGGTTTTATATTGTCATTGAAGAGCCATTAACATATGTTTGAATATATATTCATTTCCTCTTTAGTTTGACTATTTTAGCTAAGGAATGAAATTCAGCCTAAGAAAATTAAATATTGAACACTGTCAGTTCTATCAGATTTATACTATTGAATGAGCGATGTATACTACTCCGTTGAATGGAAGGGCATTTAAAAATGTTGTCCTTGAGTGGTGGAGGAGGCCGAGTTTTGTAAATTTTCAGATGTATGCTAGAAGGAGTCATCCAGAGATGACATACTGATGGGAAGCAAGGTTTGGAGCAGCCCATCAAGAAATTAGCTTTCCTATGGATCCATGGGACCTATAGGAAGAACAGTGCTCAGATACTTCCCCCTTTCAGTACTAATTCCTATTCCACTTCATACATGTATGTAACATATTTTAGTCATTTTTTCCTATTACCTTCTCTCATACCTTACCCCCACTCTCACTGAACAACTTCTCAGCAAATGGCCCCTTATTTTCATGTCTTTTTTTTTTTTTTTGCTTGTTTTGTGACCCACTGAGTTTAATTAGGGTTCCTTGCGTGAGCTTGGGTAGACGTTGTATTTTCTGGAGCATGGCAGCCTACCATTGAATACGCTCCTAAGAAGAGCAGCTCAGCCTCTCCAAACAGTGTTCTACCTTGAGGACAGAGAACTCGGACCCAAAGGCTGTCGGAGGAAGATTATAGCTGCAGAACAGTGAGCGAGAACTTTTTGGAATAAGAGATGATACAGCGCATCCAGCGACTCACAAGACAGCGAGAGTTCTGGACTTTCTTAGTGTGTGGGATGGAGATTTAATTCATTTCATTTAATTATGAAAGTATTAAATTCCCCTAAGGCAGAAAGACTTGGGAAGACTTAGACAGCAGACATTTTGGATTATATATGTAAATAGTTGTACTTAGA